>NW_024095611.1:0-6975 GCF_014356525.2 Nilaparvata lugens
ATCCACCTTAATTTTATTGTTTTGGCATCTAGCTATGTACATCGTGTATGCTGTAGTGTAGATAATTATTATCAAAATGAACTTCTTCGATTAAATTCGGAAAATAAATTGATTTGTGTCAGTGGAATAAGAAAACCAAAATTAATGGAAGTTGACTCGGAAATAGTTATTTGTGCAACTAGTGCGCAAAGTGACAGTTTGCTGCACCGAAAGAAACGTTTACGCCCGAGCCGTAGGCGAGGGCGGAATGGTTTCTTGAGTGCAGCAGAGGAACTTTGCGCACGTATTTCACATTAAGTTTTTCCTACAGTTACCATTGAATATGAAAAGTGGGTAATTATGGGTAAAATTGCCTGAAATGCATCAAATGTTTTTCTGTGTAATTTTATTATTGATAAAAACCTTAATTTTATTGTCAAATTGAATAAAAATGTTGTCCTTGGTTATAATATCTACTTAATAATTAGCGCGTTGTGCTTGGTTGCACCTCTGCTCACTATAGCAGCCACAGCAGTCACTGTTACCAACTTCATTTGATTTTGCTGCACTGTTGCTCCATATAACCTACTAAGTATTTTGCGTTGCCATGTTGCAATCTGGAGAGCAGAAAAATTTTTCCCGCACTAGAGCGGAAAAGTGATTCTTTGCGTTCTGTAATCAGTGCAGCAATGACCACTTTTCAACGTAACTGTAGGAAATAGTATATTTCGCACCTAGGGCCGAAAATGAGATATTTCCGGCTCGAAATCGGTTTTTAAGTCCGAGGCCGTAGGCCGAGGACTAGAAAAGATTGAGAGCCGGAAATACATTTTTGCCCATGGTGCGAACGCTATTTTTCGCCACACCAAAAAAAACTTCCCAAAATATAAGAAATTAAATAATAAATAAAATTCAAACAGCCTATTTTGATAGTTTGAATCTTGGTTATGACAACTTTCACTCTCAATTAATTTCAATATTACTAATTAATCATTTACAATAGTGACAATATTTTTATACTATTAATATTTCGAATAATTGTTTGAATTTTTATAGCTCGCGCTTTGCGCCTGGTGCAATATCTCATGGATAGATGGATGAATAGAATTTTCATTACTATTTTGAAATAATGTGATTAAAAAATTAATATAATTGCATATTTCACAGCTTTGTCTCAAAATATATATAAAAAATTGATTGAAATTTAATTACTGTAACTAATATAAAAAATAGCTATAAAAGTCGAAATTCATCGACAAAAAAAAAGTCACTGACCGAGGTTCGAACCTAGATCATGTTTGTAATTCACTGAGAGCTTTGAGTTCTAATGTGGTACGCCTTTACGCTCTCGGCCATTGCATATTTCTGATCGAAGAGGCCTGTAAGTCATGTAACGTACGTAGGCTACTATAATATAGTGTAGCCTATAGCGGCAAACTTGAAGCCGGTTTGCCGGCTTTTTCACAACAAAATATTGCTCTGAAAATAGTTAAATAATAGAGAAAACATTCGAAGATTCAATCTTGAGTGGGCCTAATGTTTTCTCTATATGGTTTGATATTGAAGAAAATTATCTAAAAGTTTTAATAATGAATTACGGAAAAATTACTAGGAATTTTTCAGTCAAGGATGAGTTTCACACTAGGCTTTACCTAAACTTTAGATCTCTGCTGTATTTTCCTATTATTATTGTTGATTGTATTGCATTAAGAAGTGGAATTCGATAATAAAAAAGAAACAATTATTACTCTACCACACTTTTAAATATTGATACAATTATTGTACTTTGATTTCAAATTCGATTCTTCACTTTTAAAGACTTGCGATACTTACCTTTCTGACAATGGACAATGCAGCCAACATTGTTGAGGCTATGGAGATATCATAGTATTCTATTGTTTGATATCAAAAACACAATAATAATATTAAATTATGAAACAGTAATTCATAAAATATATTATAGACATGATACCGCGATTCACGATACATAATTATATAGATTATTACAGTCGTTATGAGATTATCTCTCTATGATTTTTGTGAGATCGGACACGATCAGCTGTTATTCGAGGTCATTTTACAGCCCTAGGGCCGTAAAGTTTCACGGCCTGGTCGGAAAACAATCACTTTCGGCCTCCATATGACGCACGTAAACCAGCTCATTACATCCAAGTGTGGCGAAAAAAATATTTACATACTCATGAAGAAGAATCCATAACATGTCAGTTTCAACTAACAACAAATTGGTTTTCTTGAATTGTTGTGAATATCTGTTGACATCAAGAATATCTGTGTTGTGGTACAGAAAGGAGAAGGAGGAGGAGGAGTTGAAGGAGGAGGAAGAGATGGAGAAGAAGAAGTATTGGAATAGGAAGAGGGAGAAGAAGAAATTAGGGGTAACGGTGATTGTTGGGGCTGAGAAAACGAAGAGATCGATCGGTGTGACCGACGTTTGGCAGAAATAGATTGGTGGGTGATGGATATGAGTCGACAACAGGTGATCAGACAAAGACGAAATAAGGATGGAGTGAAGAGAGTAAAGAGAGAAGAACAGTGTGACAAGAGTTCGATGACGTCACACGGGTGAAGAGGAATAGGTTAAGTGTTGACTCAACAGCCTTCTACTGGTTCTCCTTCTTCCCATCAAATCCTAACCATAACTCAATCTTACGCTTTTTCCTTTCTCTTTCCATCCAAGTATCATTTTCTGTCTCCCTCATCACACCGCTGGAGGTTGTTTACTATCCACTTACCCTCACGTCTACCACTTCAGCGTTCTCATAATAATATCCTAGTAGTTGAGCTTTTACTCTCTCAAGTGACTACCCTCTGTAATCGATTTTTATCTCTGTTTTTTTCATTCATAGTATATTATCTACAATTTAGATATTCAATGAGATCATATTTCAGTTTGATATCAACTGCATCCAATTTATCTAAATTTTTCCTGATTTTCTTTTTTAGTTTTAGAAGAAATTGAATGGTAAATTGTCACTCAATGAATCTAGAGGATGAATCTCCATCTTTGGAGGATTATTGATTGTGATTCGTACCACCTCATCTCATCAATGAGAATCATTCAATGTCAATTGAAAATTCAGATTGAATTCTATATTTTTCCGATTTCGTTTCTATATTCGACTGAGAGTTTGACCTAGAGGTGCTGATGCTGCCAAGAAATCTTGACAGAATGGATTCGCAATAAGACGAACGGTTTGGACGGGAACAAAATGGCGGAAGAGTGGAATGTGAGAATGGAGTGTGAGAAGACAGAATTTCAGCTGCGGAACAAGGATTACGAGAAAATACGACAAGGCTTATTGTCAGTTCACCAACGACAGAAAGACTGACGTAACCTAGTGATCGGGACATCAGCAGAATAAGTAACAGACGAGCCAGGTTTCAGAAGAAGTTGGAGAGAAGAGAAGATGGAATATCAGGAAAATTAGGAGATAAGAAAACGAGAAGAATAATGAGAAGAGGATGACCCTAGAAGTGATGGATAGAAGGAGTTGGAACAGGTGTAGTGAGAGAATGAAGTGAAACAAATGAGATACAGTAGAAGAATGAGGAAGAGAAAACAAGAACAGTGGGAAGGAATTAGAGTAGCATTGGTTGAGTGATAAAATAGGGGAAAAAGTTATAAGACAAGAGGAAAAAATTGGGATGGAGCTTAGGAAGAAGAAGAAGTAAGCTTATGAAGTTATCTCATCTAAAAAAGATTTCAAATGTGTGATGTATTGATCGCTGATGGAATGTGTTATCTTTGAAATATAAAATAGGGAGCAGTTTGGATAGGATAGTATCATACATAATATTTGAATCTTGTTCAACTGTGAGCTATTACTATTGAGAAACTTGCAAAATTATATACTTTCAATTGTTTTTATCCTGCCAACAGTTCTAGGATTGACTAACAATTTACAACATTGCACTGCCGTTTCCGTGAGCTTTATTTGTAACTCAGTTGGGAAATCAGTAGCATGTTACGTTATTGAAGTGTTAATATTAGATTTTTCAGCAAACAGAGATGAGAATGAAATTGATAGAAGAGATATAGTGTAGCAAGGGTTTGGAAGGGAAGGTACAAGCTGACGTGGAGAAAAGAAGAGAAACTTTGATGGAGAAGATGAAGAATAAGGCGGACATGGCGAATCAGCCATGCCATTGAAGATCGCCCCTAACTACATGACAGCAACAGCAGATGTCGATGAGAGCAACATAGAGCAACATGAAAGCAACTAGGATCGCCTCCTCCAGCACAACACTCCAGTGACAGCTTTTTCACACGCTTTACCATGCTGACATCCGCTTCCAACACAACACTTCTCTGTCGTCTCTTCACTCAAGTATTGGGTTCGTTGAAAAAAGTCGCATATCACATGTTGCATGTTCACTTGTGTCATTATTTTCATTCAAACATGTCTACAGTGGACAGCAAACGGACTTCAATGTTCTGTATCAGGAATTTATACACTCCATGACGCAAGAATGGGGTTTTGTTAGAATTTGGGTTTCGACTGTTTTAGTGATCTTCCCAGTTATATGTAGCAGTTTAGCTTCTAGCACATAGTTAGTGTAACGATCCATTTTCGTAAATATAAAAATAGTGTCACAGTCAAATTCCAAACAATAAACTAACGTTTCAAAGCTGCTGTCTGCCAACTAGCAGATAGGGCAGCTCAAGAGATAATATTTCAAAAACTGCTTAGCCACCTCTCCCTTCCTCATATCCATACTGGCATAATAATAAGCAAGTAAATGCTAGTGATGAACCGGCAGTGACGAAAAAGTGCAGTGCGGTCCTGGAAGTTGCCGTACCGAGTGGTATCTTGTAACTCGTGCCGGGTGTCGTCTCTCGTGTCTCGTGTTGCCGTGTGTTGTGCCGTAAAAACCACGTTTGTCGAAAATATCCAGATATATGAAGTTCGCTGATAAAACCATGTGCATGTATGCAATCAGTTATTGCCAGCATCCTTGAGTACAAAAGTAAACATTATTCTATTAATTGTCATTGCCAGCTTCAATCCATGCTTCCCAGACCTAATTACTTCTTATCCATAATCATCCTACAAAATATCAATTTTCCTAATTAGCCCAGTCAACGAAAGATTATAGAGGGAAAAGTTTGGAACACAATTTTCAACTCCACAGCTCTTTTATGGATAGTGAGAGGATTAACATATCAAAAGTCCTCACCCCTACCCCCTGTGCTAAAGGGGTGGGGGTGGTTTGAAAGTACCATTTTTTAATTTTTCGCATATATCTCGGAAACTATGCATCTTACGAACATTTGTATTTTGTGCAAAATTGCTTATAAAATTACCAACAAGTTTTATTCTCAATTCTTCTCCATATCTCTCATAGTTTCTGAGATATCCGCTCTTGAAGGTGATACACTTTTTGAAAAAAATACTTCTGCCTCCAATTTTCTCATCTTTTCGGCCTTATAATTATTGAACAATTGATGAAAAAATCCGTGCTGATTATGAGCTGATAAAGCATTAAATTATGTTTAATTTGATGTATTCTTTCACCATTTTACGCATTTCCCTACGACTGTTGCAGCAGTTTTAGTGTTGAGAGTGAAATTTACTGTTCAGCAACAATAGATCAGTTGACAATGAAATTTGGAGGGAATGTTTGGAACACAATAATCAACTTTGCAGCTTTGTTGAGACTAGTTTGGAGGTGAGTATATCAAAAATCCCAACCCCTACATCATATGCTGAAGGAATGAGGGTGGTTTGAAAGTTGAATTTTCCACTTTTTTCCACTTATTACTTACAACATGCTTATATCTTGGGAACAACGTTTTCTATTGACATAATCAACCATATTAAAATGAAGCTTAATAGATTTCCTATTTGTTTTATTTTGTAGAGATTTTCCATAAATCTGATATTTTTCGAGATTGTTCTAAAGTGATGCATTTTCGAAAAACAAGTGTATCTTCCATTTTTTCGCTGTTTCTAGTCTTATAACTTTTCAACAATTGATAAACCAAGAATGTGCTAGTAACGAGATTGTGAAGCATTAAATCATCTTTCAATTCATGTATAATTCGACTATTTCACGCATTCCCATACGACTGTTGCAAAAGTTTAAGTTTTGATTGTCAAATCTCAAGATTTGCAACAAGAGACTTTCTTCGAATATCACACTATGCTGTCATCATAAATTGGCAGTGTGCTTCAGTATGAAAAAACATATCGAGTACCCATTGGAACGTCTGCGTAACTAAACACAGGGGGTGTTTCTAACCTTCCTATCAAACAAAGACAGCCAAATTGAAGATAATTTAATGCTCTATCAGCTCATAATCAGCACGGATTTTATTTCATCAATTGTTCAAAAATTATAAGGCCGAAAAGATGAGAGAATTGGAGGCAGAAGTGTTTTTTTCAAAAAGTGTATCACCTTCAAGAGCGGATATCTCAGAAACTATGAGAGATATGGAAAAAATGTAGAGAACAAAACTTGTTGGTATTTTATAAGCTTCAATTTTGCACGGAATACAAATGTTCATAAGATGCATAGTTTCCGAGATATATGCGAAAAATTAAAAAATGGTACTTTCAAACCACCCCCACCCATTTATCACAGGGGGTAGGGGTGAGGACTTTTGATTTGTTAATCCTCTTACTATCTTTGAAAATTGTGTTCCAAACTTTTCCCTCTATACCTTTATTTGAGCATTCGTTGCCTGGACTAAAATTAGATTTTCTTGTATTTTAGAAATAAATTCAATTTCAGTCATCATAACCTCCTTTTAATAAGTCTACAATAATAAAATCCATTACAACATAGTATACCCGAAACAGGGATAGTAGATAAAACCGTAACATTAGTAATACATATCGACGAGTATATTTTCTGACCTATTCATTCCAAATTAGTATCAACAATGAGAGAAATGATAAATGTTGTATTGATACAGTTATTATAACTATATGTATTGCGTTTTT
Organism: Nilaparvata lugens; assembly: GCF_014356525.2. Classification (NCBI taxonomy): domain Eukaryota; kingdom Metazoa; phylum Arthropoda; class Insecta; order Hemiptera; family Delphacidae; genus Nilaparvata; species Nilaparvata lugens. The sequence continues at coordinate 6,948 of NW_024095611.1, forward strand.
GTATTGTATATATTTTTTCAGTGGTTTC
>NW_024095612.1:0-6169 GCF_014356525.2 Nilaparvata lugens
CAATGTTTTCAATGTTTTCCTCGATGTTTTTCGATGTTTTTCAATGTTCCAATGTTTTTCCAGTGTTTTTCAATGTTTTTCAATGTTTTCAATGTTTTTCATTGTTTTTCAAGTTTTTCAATATTTTTTAATGTTTCCCATTGTTTTTCGATGTTTTTCATTGTTTTTCATGTTTTTTGATGTTTTTCGATGTTTTTCAATGTTTTTCAATGTTTCGCAATGTTTTTCATTGTTTTTCAATGTTTTCCAATGTTTTTTCAGTGTTTTCAATAATTTTCGATGGTCTTCAGTGTGTTTTTCATAGTTGTGATGTTTTTCAGTGTTTTTCATGTTTTCATTTTTTTTCATTGTTTTTCAATGTTTTTCCAATTTTTCATAGTTCTCAATGTTTTTCAATGTTTTCAATGTTTTTTCAGTGTTTTTCAATGTTTTTCAATGTTTTTCATTGTTTTTCAATGTTTTCCAATGTTTTTCGATGTTTTTCAATGTTTTTCAGTGTTTTTTCAGTGGTTTTCAATGTTTTCAATGTTTTTTCGATGTTTTTCAATGTTTTTCAATGTTTCTCAATGTTTTTCATCGTTTTTCAATGTTTTTCAATATTTTTCAATGTTTTTTCAATGTTTTTCAATAATTTTCGATGTTCTCCAGTGTTATTCAATGAGAACATCGAAAATTATTGGAAAACACTGAAAAAACATTGGAAAATATTGAAAAACATCAAAAACACTAAACATTGAGAAACATTGAAAAGCATTGGAAACATCAGAGAAAATTGAAAACCACTGAAGAAAACACTGAAAAAACATTGAAAAACCTTCAAAAACACTGGAAAACATTGAAAACCACTGAAAAAACATCGAAAAACCTTCAAAAACACTAGAAAACATCTGAGACACTGAAAAACATTGAAAAACATTGAAACACTGAAAAAACATTGAAAACTTGAAAAACATTGGATCACACTGAAAACATGGAAAACATTGAAAAACATGAGAAACATTGAAAAACACTGAAAAAACATTGAAAACATTGAAAACATTGAAAAACATCGAAAACATGAAAAACATGGGATAACACTGAAAAAACATTGAAAAACAATGAAAAACATTGAAAAACATTGGAAAACATCAAAAAACATTGAAAACAACGAAAACACTGAAGAACATCGAAAAATATTGAAAAACATTGAAAAACTTTGAAAACATTGAAAACATTGAAAAACATTGAAAAACATTGAAAACATGGATACCATGGAAAACATTGAGAACATTGAAACACTGAAAAAACATTGAAAATATTGAAAACATCAAAAAACAATGAAAAACATTGAGAAACATTGATTTTCAATATTTTTTAATTGTTTCTTCTTCTGTGTTTTTCATTGTTTTTCGATGTTTTTCAATGTTTTTCGATGTTTTCAATGTTTTTCCAGTGTTTTCCAATGTTTTTCAATGTTTTTTCATTGTTTGTCATGTTTTCCAATGTTTTTCGATGTTTTCCAATGTTTCAGTGTTTTTTTTGTTTGTTTTTTGTTTTTCAGTAGTTTTCCAATGTTTTCAATGTTTTTTCGATGTTTTTCAATGTTTTTCAATGTTTCTCGATGTTTATCATCGTTTTTCAATGTTCTTCAATATTTTTCAATGTTTTTTCAATGTTTTTCAATAATTTTCGATGTTCTCCAGTGTTATTCAATGAAGATCATCGAAAATTATTGAAAAACACTGAAATAACATTGAAAAATATTGAAAAACATCAAAAAACAATGAAAAACATTGAGAAACATTGCAAAACATTGAAAAACATCGAGAAAACATCGAAAACATTAAAAACCACTGAAAAACACTGAAAAAACATTGAAAAACCTTTAAAAACTCTGGAAAAACATTGAAAACATTGAAAAACATTGAAAAACATCAAAAAACATTGAAAAACACTGAAAAAACATTGAAAAACATTGAAAACATTGAAAAACATTGAAAACATCGAAAACATTGAAAAACATTGGATAACACTGAAAAACATTGAAAAACAATGAAAAACATTGAAAACATTGAAAAACATAAAAAAATTGAAAAAACATTGAAAAGATTGAAAACCACTGAAGAACATCGAAAAATATTGAAAAACATTGAAAACATTAAAAACATTGAAAACATTGAAAAACATTGAAAAATATTGAAAAACATCAAAAAACAATGAAAAACATTGAGAAACATTGAAAAACATTGGAAAACATCAAAAAACATTGAAAACATTGAAAACCACTGAAAAAACACTGAAAAAACATTGAAAAACCTTTAAAAACACTGGAAAACATTGAAAACCACTGAAAAAACATTGAAAAACCTCTAAAAACACTGGAAAACATCGAGAAACACTGGAAAAATATTGAAAAACATTGAAAAACACTGAAAAAACATTGAAAACATTGAAAAAAATTGGATAACACTGAAAAACATTGAAAAACATTGAAAACCTGAAAAACATTGAGAAACATTGAGAACACTGAAAAAACGTTGAAAAATATTGAAAAACATTGAAAAACAATGAAAAAATTGAGAAACATTGAATAACTTGAAAAATATCGAAAAACATCAAAAAACATTGAAAAACAATGAAAAGCATCGAAAAACATTGGAAAACATTGAGAATTTCATTGTTTTTCAATAATTTTCGATGTTTTTCAATGTTTTTCGATGTTTTTCAATGTTTTTTCAGTGTTTTTCAATGTTTCTCAATGTTTTTTCATTGTTTTTCAATGTTTTTCAATATTTTTCAATTTTTCTTCTGTGTTTTTCGATAATTTTCGACATTCTTCAGTATTTTTCAATGTTTTTCAATGTTTTCAATGTTTTTCTAGTGTTTTCAATTGTTTTCAGTGTTTTTCAATGTTTCTCAATGTTTTTTCATTGTTTTTTTTTTTCAATGTTTTTCAATATTTTTTAATGTTTCTTCTGTGTTTTTCAATAATTTTCGACATTCTTCAGTATTTTTCAATGTTTTCAATGTTTTTTCAGTGTTTTTCAATGTTTTTCAATGCTTTTTCAGTGTTTTTCAATGTTTTTCGATGTTCTTCAATGTTTTTCAATGTTTTTTCAGTGTTTTTCAATGTTCTTCGATGTTTTTCAGTGTTTTTCAATGTTTCTCAATGTTTTTCATTGTTTTTCAATATTTTTCAATTTTTCTTCTGTGTTTTTCAATAATTTTCGACATTCTTCAGTATTTTTCAATGTTTTTCAATGTTTTTTCATTGTTTTTCAATGTTTTCCAATGTTTTTCGATGTTTTTCAATGTTTTTCATTGTTTTTCAATGTTTTTCAACATTTTTCAATGTTTTTTCAATGTTTTTCAATATTTTTCAATGTTTCTCCTGTGTTTTTCAATAATTTTCGACATTCTACAGTATTTTTCAATGTTTTTCATGTTTTTCATTGTTTTTCAATGTTTTTTCAGTGTTATCCAATGTTTTTCAATGTTTTTAAATGATTTCCGATCTTTTAAAGTTTTCCAGTGTTTTTCAATGTTTTTTCAGTGTTCTTCGATGTTTTCCAGTGTTTTTAAAGGGTTTTCAATGTTTTTTCAGTGGTTTTCAATGTTTTCAATGTTTTCTCGATGTTTTTCGATGTTTTTCAATGTTTCCAATGTTTTTCCAGTGTTTTTCAATGTTTTTCAATGTTTTTTCATTGTTTTTCAATGTTTCCAATGTTTTCCGATGTTTTTCAGTGTTTATTCATTGGTTTTCAATGTTTTCAATGTTTTTTCAATGTTTCTCAATGTTTTTCCATGTTTTCAATGTTTTTCATTGTTTTTCAATGTTTTTCAATATTTTTCAATGTTTTCCAATGTTTTTCGATGTTTTTCATTGTTTTTCAATGTTTTCAATTTTTTTTCAGTGTTTTCAATGTTTTCAATGTTTTTCATTGTTTTTCAATGTTTCTCAATATTTTTCATTGTTTTTCAATGTTTTACGATATTTTCAATGTTTCTTCTGTGTTTTTCAATAATTTTCGACATTCTTCAGTATTTTTCAATGTTTTCAATGTTTTTTCAGTGTTTTCAATGTTTTCATGTTTTTCATTGTTTTTCAATGTTTTCCAATGTTTTTCGATGTTTTTCAATGTTTTTCAATGTTTTTCAATGGTTTTTTTCAATGTTTTTCAATGTTTTTTCATTGTTTTTCAATGTTTCCAATGTTTTTCGATGTTTTTCAATGTTTTTCAATGTTTTTCAATAATTTTCGACGTTCTCCAGTGTTATTCAATGAAGAACATCGAAAATTATTGGAAAACACTGAAAAAACATTGGAAAATATTGAAAAACATCAAAAAACAATGAAAAACCTTGAGAAACATTGAAAAACATTGAAAACATCGAGAAAACATTGAAAACATTGAAAACCACTGAAAAAACACTGAAAAAACATTGAAAAACCTTCAAAAACACTGGAAAACATCGAGAAACACTGAAAAAACATTGAAAAACATTGAAAACATTGAAAAACATTGAAAACATTGAAAAACATTGGATCACACTGAAAAAACATTGAAATCCTTGAAAAACATTGGAAAACATCATTGGAAAACGTTTTTCAATTGAAAGTTTTAATGAACATAAGTTTTAATGAACATAAGTTTTAATGAACATAAATCACAAGATATTACAGCCCGAATTCATAGTCATAATTTCATAACTCATTATTAGTGGAAAAGGTTTTTAAAGTACCAGCTGATCTTTCTCACCAAGCATGTATTAGATTCCAGGCCTACACTGCGACGTTGCAATATCGTAGGCCAGGGCCTTGTATTAAAGGTGGCTATGCTAGAACTCATTGACAATGGATTTGATGGAGTATGCTCAGTATTCAACGTTTTTGATTGGGGTTTGACTATTGGCAGAGAGGACTTAGTAATTATTTAAGTAATTTAAGGACTTAGGACTTATTACTTATTTTGTCTGTACTATTAGATACCGGTCACGGTTGAGCGGGTTGCCTACATTGCAGAAAACAAGGGGTTAGCCACTCGAAACAGTACTATACTGATGACCACGTTATAATTGCAATGGCAGTGAGGAAAGATAGGAGAACAACGTTGCCGAAACTCTGTCTTGTCAATGCCTTCTATAAACAGTAGCTGATACCTTCTTATTGATGTAATATTAACTGTATTTATAGGTTAAAGTAATCAATTATATTTTGGAATTGAATAGAGAATGCATTTATTCAAATGCTGATTAATAAATAATTATTATTCAACGAAAATCCTGAATAAATGCTGTAATAATGGCTAAATAAATGGCTTCATAAAAAATGAGCGCTGCTATCCAGAGATTGTCAGTTTGATGTAAGGGTGAGCATTCCTGATTGGCAATTTGGAGGAACCGGGCTTGATTCCCGGGCTGGCAACCAATTTTCGGATAGTTGTTCTCATCGAATTTCCATCCAGCTGTAAATCACTGTCTGTCAATGTCTGCTGTAGCAGAAGTCTTCGAGGTGATTATAGCATTCATTTAGGATTTTCGTTAAATAATAATTATATTTCATTAAGCAAGTAATCATATTTTAAATAAAGAATTTTCAGGATTAGTATGGAATATTTTGTCAATTGATAATTAATTCTACATTGTTAAAAGACGATCTGGCAATAGAGTGAAGCGAGAAAGAGATAGCGCTATACGCTTCGTTCAATAATGAACAAGGAAGCAATACCATTGCTAATCTAGTCAATTTTCTACTCAATTTTAATCTAGTTCTAGAATTTAGATTGTAATATCATCAGTTACCATCTTCATCTTATCTGTTACCATCTAATGTATCCTGTCCTGTCCTGTCCTGCCCTGTCCTGCCCTGCCCTGTCATGCTACGTCCTGTCTCGTCTCGTCTCGTCTCGTCTTGTCTCGTCTCGTCTCGTCTTGTCTCGTCTCGTCTTGTCTCGTCTCGTCTCGTCTCGTCTCGTCTCGTCTCGTCTCGTCTCGTCTCGTCTCGTCTCGTCTCGTCTCGTCTCGTCTCGTCTCGTCTCGTCTCGTCTCGTCGTCTCGTCTCGTCCGTCTCGTCTCGTCTCGTCTCGTCTCGTCTCGTCTCGTCTCGTCTCGTCCTCGTCTCGTCTCGTCGTCTCGTCTCGTCGTCTCGTCTCGTCTCGTCTCGTCTCGTCCGTCTCGTCTCGTCTCGTCT
>NW_024095613.1:0-7013 GCF_014356525.2 Nilaparvata lugens
TCGATTTTGAAAAGTGCAAAAACATTGGAATATAGGGGATTATTGTAATAATTCTAGAGAAAGATGAGGGAAGAAGGTTTCCGAGAGCAAAAAAAACAAAAAATAGAAAAAATCTGGTGTGGCGCACTCACACAACTTTCCTTGCCGTTATGAATTGATCAACTGACGCTAGTGTTCCCGCACATCTCAAGTCTACTTTTTCTAAGATCTGAGCCAGCTGGTGACAGGACAATAGCGCTGGAGACACACGAGTCTGCTATTCTTCATAGAGAATGATTCAAGAATCAACAGTTGCCAACAGTTTGCAATTGAAATAATAACATTCTCGAATTTCGAGCTTATTTTCAATTTCAAGTGAAAACGTTACTGAACAATTATTGTAGAGATTTTCATGCTTAATCTTTTCCACTTAGAATTTTTGTTTAAATTGTATCTGAAGCCTGATAATTGAGGATCTAAAATCAACTTTGCATAAATGGGGCGGAGCTCCTGAATTTTTACAGATATGAGACTTGTGGCAGTTGATGAGCTTATCAATGACTATTTTAGGTAAAATTTGATCAAAATCGTTGGAGCCGTTTCCGAGAAAATCACGAAAAACCCTGTTTAGACAACATTTCGCCATTTCAGCCGCCATCTTGAATTGCATTTGATCGAAATTGTTCGTGTCGGATCCTATAGTGAAAGGACCTTATGTTCCAAATTTCAAGTCATTCCGTTAATTGGGAGATGAGATATCGTGTACACAGACGCACATACACTCATACTCACACACACACACATACAGACATACCCAAAACCAGTTTTTTGGACTCAGGGACCTTGAAACGTATAGAAATTAGAAATTGGGGTACCTTAATTTTTTCGGAAAGCAATACTTTCCTTACCTATGGTAATAGGACAAGGAAAGTAAAAATAGGTGATAGTTTCTTGATCCATTCCGAGCTGCTTTGTATTAACACACTTTTTTATGTATTTGAACACGACATGCAGTCAATTAAAGTCATTAATTGACTGCATGTCGTGTTCAAATACATAAAAAAGTGTGAGAAAAAATAGATGGTGAGCCCCCTGAAGGAGCTCGGTCAAAATGCCACTGAGATTTCAGCTGTTCTATTGAACGCAATGAAAAGTGAAGATGAATACTTTGGTTCAATTGCATTGAGTTATTAATAATTGCATGCCATTTCAATCCAGCTGACAGCTAAAATTCTGTGTGACTACGATTTGTTCCTCAGGCACTTTCAATAGGTCAATTGAATAAGTAATACCATAGAGAAACAATAGCATAAGTAGATATCCCATGGTATGGGGCTTTTATGTCGCAACTTTTACTGTTATCTCAGCAGATAGTCCACGTAGTTCTTTACTGTGAAGCTTTATGACGCTAGTAGTCTCTCATATTGTGCCGTTCATACACTCTTACCCGGTCAAACAGTGAAATCGACAATAATCGACAGTAATCGGCTTGAGATAACAGTAAAAGTGTTTGACATAAACCCTATACCATGGGATATCTACTTGAGCTATTGTTTCTCTATGGTAATAAGTAGATTAATATCTAAGTAATATTCAAGCAAATGCTAGGATTCAAGTCAACTGTATAATCTTATTATGTATAGCTAGAACCAATGGATATTTGCTAGTCACTAGATTCTAGTACTCATTCAATCGTCCGAATGATATCCTGTTATATCCTCAGAAAAGACGAAGGAGTAAGTCAATTTCGTTGGCCAATAAACTCCAACTGTATAATATTCCAACAAATTATAATGTGTTCAAGTTTTGTAGTTGTGTAAGCAATAATGCTTAGTCAATGTGTTCAGTGTTTACGAGTTTGTGTTGCTTGAATGGTTCCAAATTTTCTCAAATAACTCAATATTATTCGTTACAAGTGGTAATTGAGTGGAATATTTCTAGTTAATTTATCAATTCAAGCCATCTAAATTCAAAATTTATAGTTTTCATTTGTGTTTCAAACTGCAATTTTATCAACGTGAAATTCTAACCTTATTTCGGACTTTTTCACCTATAAATTGAAGAAAAATAGCACAAGGACTATCTTATATTTTATCTTTTCAATGTTATTACATTAGTGTCATTTGCATTGTAAATAAATAACTGAATAAGTTAATATTAATGAAAACAATCGTAATTAATCGTCGAACATACAAACCGAGTACGGCTTGATCCTCTGGTCATTAAAGTAAGTGAATCCTCCAGTCATCAGTGGGAATTTGCAACGCTTGTTCAATATGGAAGGAAAATTTGAATTATTAATTTGTTTTTAAAGCGAATTATGAGTTTAAATTATTAGTTTTTTAAAGTAATGGAACAACCACAATATATCAACGCAGATCAACTTATTTTCTCTCATTTTCATGTGATTCAATTTAAACCAACCAATCAAAACTCAACAAAATTTGAACGAAATTTGTTAAAATTTGCGTCGCTAAAATCGATATCTTTCTTGTACTGCCTTCTACCAGCGGAACCAATCGATATGGCATAGACCAGGTGTCAGCCAACCATTATCTATTTGCATGCTTTAACAAGGCTAATCAGAGCTTACAAGAAAAATAATCACCGGGACTGATTGCTTTACATTCAAGTAGCGTGAAGCAATAATGTTAGAGCCTTACTGGAGATTACGATATTAGAAATTATTTTTGGGAACTATACTCGACTTCTCTTTAGAATTCTGATTTCACTCAAATGCAGATGGATAGATTATAAAAGTACTTATTAATCTGTAATATATTTAAAAGCGAATGGCCCTCACTGACTGACTGACTGACTGACTCACTCACTCGCAGAACTAAAAATCTACCGACCAAAAACGTTCAAATTTGGTAGGTTCAGTTGGCCCTTTGGAGGATTTGAAAAAATTCCTAGATACGCCCAAAATCTGCGTTTTTCCAGCGTTTTCCTCAGCTTTATCGAGAACAAATGAACAGAAATTGTTCAAATTTAGTATAGAAGCTCATCTAGGGTGTAATAATGTTGTGTTAGAAAGAATTTGCAATAACGTCAAAGATACACCCATAATTAGCGTTTTTTTGCTTTCTTTCAGATTTATCGAGAACAAATGAACAGAAATTGTTCAAATTTAGTACAGAAGCTAAGCTAGGGTGTAATAATGCTATGTTAGAAGGAATTTGAAATATCGCCAAAGATACGCCCAAAATCTGCGTTTTTTGCGCTTTCTCAGATTTATCCAGAACAAATGAACAGAAATTGTTCAAATTTAGTACAGAAGCTCAGCTAGGGTGTAATAATGTTGTGTTAGAAAGAATTTGCATAACGTCAAAGATACACCCATAATTAGCGTTTTTGTTCTTTCAGATTTATCGAGAACAAATGAACAGAAAGTTGTTCAAATTAGTACAGAAGCTAAGCTAGGTGTAATAATGCTATGTTAGAAGGAATTTGAAATATCGCCAAAGATACGCCCAAAATCTGCGTTTTTTGCGCTTTCTCAGATTTATCCAGAACAAAAAACAGAAATTGTTCAAATTTAGTACAGAAGCTCAGCTAGGTTGTAATTATGTTGTGTTAGAAGGAATTTGTAATAACGTCAAAATATGCCCAAAATCAGCGTTTTTCCCACGTTTTTCTGCGTTTTCCTCAGTACTTTGACTTCTGATGGAATGAAGCATGCTCAAATGAAAAATGCAGGCGAGCGAAGCGAGCCCGCTGATCTCATTTTGGACGATCCAGTCGGGGTCCAAGGGGCGGAGCCCCCTGGCTAGACGGACATGGCGAGCAAAGCGAGCCTGACGGCTAGTCTATAATATAATAAAGGATAAAATAGGTTATAGACGTACGGGATAGGAAATTCACGAATGGCGCATCATCACGTCTCAACTACTGGGCTGATTAACTTGAAATTTTGCAAATAAATTCTTAATTTACCGATGATGGTTGTAAACCTGTTGTTTTAAAACTCTTCAAGATTTTAGTAGGTCGAGTTTTCAGTTTGTCAAGTTTTAAAATAGTCCCTTGCGGAGCACGGGTTTCCTGCTAGTTTATAATATAATAAAGGAATAATTGGCTCATACACGGACGGAATAGGAAATTCACGAATGACGCATCATCACGTCCAACTACTCAACGATTATCTTGAAATTTTGCATATAGATTCTCATTTTACCGAGGATGGTTGTAAGCCTGTTTTTTAAAACGCTTCAAGATTTCAGTAGGTTAAGTGTTCAGTTTGTCAACAAAATTTTCAATTTATCATCCATGGAAAGCTGTTATTTTAATCAACTTATTATGTTAGTCTATTTGTCATTTGTTGGGTAGGGTATTATATTTTTGTTAATTTGTTTTGTTATCTTAGTTCAATACGGGTTTTTAATCGTTGAAGAATATATTTCCTTGTCGAATAGATAATATAATTGATCACTTTCAACAAGATTTAAGAGCTGATATCACTTCAAATATACCGTTATCCTCTATAGAAGGCAATAAATGACAAGGTAAAGAATTGCCAACGCTGTTTCCACATCTCTCTTCTTTGTCATTATAACGTGGACCTTATAGCGTGTATCACTCTTACAACACGAATATCAAAACTCTTTATAATCAATATAAAAAATAATCAATTTCTCAATAATCAAACTCTTATATCTCAAAGCAACAAACGCTCTAGTGTGTAATTACATGAATAGAATTAGATTGAAATCATTATTTATTTTTATTCAACATTTATTTATTAATCCAACAATAATGTAGAAACACATAATTGCACAATAATTATTATATTCAACGTACAGTACGTTCTCGAGTAAAATACGGTACGTCTCTTCTTACCAAGAAAATTCAAGCAGACTTATAATTATTTACAAAATACAACTTCACGTTTTTATTAATGTTTAATCAATAAAATTAGACACAACCTTAAAATTATTGCATGATTCAACCTGTTATTAGGGTGTCGAGTAAAATACAGTACAGTGTCTTTTACCTGAGAAAATTCAAGCAGATTAAAATATTTACAAGATACCACATCACGTAATCAGTAAAATTAAACACATAAACATAAAATTATTGTAAGATTCACTGTTTAAAAATTACGTTCTCGAGTGAAATACGTGTAAAATACAGTACAGTTTATTCTTACCTGAGAAAATTCAAGCAGAATTAAAATATTTACAAGATAAACCCATCACGTAATCAGTAAAATTAAACACATAAACATAAAATTATTGTAAGATTCAACTGTTAAAAATTACGTTCTCGAGTGAAATACGTGTAAAATACAGTACAGTTTATTCTTACCTGAGAAAATTCAAGCAGAATTAAAATATTTACAGATACCACATCACGTAATCAGTAAATTTAACACATAAGCATAAAGTTATTGTAAGATTCAACAGTTAAATTACGTTCTCGAGTAAAATACAGTACAGTCTCTTCTCACCTGAGAAAATTCAAGCAGAATTGTAATTATTAACAAGATACAACGTCGCGCAATCAATAATTAAACACATAGGTTTAAAATTATTGTAAGATTCAACTGTTACAAATTACGTTCCTGAGTAAAATACAGCACAGTCTCTTCTCACCTGAGAAAATCAAACTAATTATAATTATTTGAAAGATACAACGCCGCGTAATCAATAAAATTAAACACTAATCATAAAATTATTGTAACATTCAACTGTTACAAATTACGTTCTTGAAAATACAGTGCAGTCTCTTCTTACCCGAGAAAATTCATGCAGAATATAAATTATTTACAACATACATTGTCGCGTAGTCAAAGAAATTTAATTAATCAGATGTTCATAAAATTATTGCAAGATTCAACTGTTACAAATTACGTTCTTGAGTACAATACAGTACAGTCTCTTCTTACTTGAGAAAATTCAAACAGAAAATTATAATTTTAAAGATACAAACGTCGCGTAATATCTCATTACAATGCAACCAAGCCCTGCAGGTATAAAGTCCTCTGCTAACGAGATAGAAAAGTAACTGATAACAAATATATAGACAGAGTGTAAATATAGATATAATATGAGCAGTAGGCTGGTTGGAGTGAAGGCAAGCATAAACTACTATATTCTAGTCAAAGAAAGTAAACGTAGTCTATCAACAAGTTCTAAATGCCGTTCCGTTATCCACTAACGGTCCGCTTCTTTTTTCTCTCTTCATCTTAATAATCATCATCATCTTCTCTTCTTCTTCTTCTTCTTCTTCTCTTCATCTTCTCCTTCTTCGTCTTCATCATCATCTTCATCTTCTTCTTCACCTCTTCTCATGTCTCTCTCTTTCTCATTCTCCTCCCTCGTCTCTCACCTATTCCCTTTCTCCTTCATCTTCTCTCTTCTTCTTCTTCTGTCCTCTTCGTTCTCTGACACTGTCCTTTTCTCTCCACACTTTCTTCCCCTCATCTACTGATGCAACTGTTCTTATACCTACTCGTCTAGGAAACAGGTTGTTGAGAGATTCTGAATCACTAAAATAAGTCACCTGCCTTGTCTTACTGGTCTCCGATTAAGTTGATAGTGGAGAATTTATTAATAATTCTTTGAGTGAAAATGTCTTGTTTTGCTGGTCTCCGATTATTAAATAATGTGGAGATTCATTCATAATTCATTAATCTTGACTTAGATTGAAATTGATTTGAAAATAAGTGTTCTCAAGTTTGAAACGATGTTCTATTATTTGTCATTATAACGTGGACCTTAATATAATGTTATTCAAATTCAAATATTTACTCAAATGTCTCGACGGATCTTATCCATGGGGCGATGCCAGTAATGTAATCTTATATAGAAATATTTTTGTAACAATTGTTGTATATTTGTATATTTGATCATAAAGGCGATTATTATTATTAGTCTCGACCTCAATATATTCTCGCCAGAATTTCATTCAAATTCGAAAACATTTTTGCCATGGTGAGAACGTTATTTTTCGCCACACAGAAAATAAACAATATATATATATAGAATAATTGTCTAGTATAAGCACTTTCGAAAGCAAAAGTGGAAGGTCATCTC
>NW_024095614.1:0-7041 GCF_014356525.2 Nilaparvata lugens
CATGGTGAGAACGTTATTTTTCGCCACACAGAAAATAAACAATATATATATATAGAATAATTGTCTAGTATAAGCACTTTCGAAAGCAAAAGTGGAAGGTCATCTCTAGCAAATCTGAGGTATCTGAATATCAGAAATTGTCTTATCAGGAATAAAAGTATTTTCATTTTTTATTCTGATTTGTCTAAATAACTAAAAGATTATGTGTCAATTATGTAAGAGGTTGAGTTTATACTTTTTATTCTTCCAAATGACAATAAGATGATAATTATTATAATGTTTTAATTATTGAATGATAAACACAAATAAAGAAAGTTTTGATCAGCTTTTAGCACACTTTAAATTTGCCCAATCTGAATGTAACCAGAAGTTTAGGTTAGAAGTTCTATCCTACTCTGAAAATCGAATTATTTGAATAGTTTATAATATATATCTTATCTGTATTTTATTCATCCAAATAAAATGATAGTATATTATTGCAGAATACTTCTTTGAATTCTAGAAGCATAAAATGATTCCGTTTATCCACCATGTTCCGTGATAAACGCAGTACTAGGAGGTTTGAGGTTAGATTCTATTATACTCTGAAAATTGAATTTGAATATTTTATATATCTCATTTGTATTTCATTTCATCCAAATAAAATGATAGTATGTTATTGCAAATACTTTATTCAATTCTAGAAGCATAAACTGATTCCGTTTCATAACTATCTTGTAAACACGTTCAACATCAAATCAGAATCAGCTGACTTCAAGGTCATTTTACAGCCCTAGGGCCGTAAAAAATTTTACCGGCCTGGTCGGAAAACAATCACTTTTGGCCTCCATATTATGACGCACGTAAACCAGCTCATTACATCCAAGTGGGGCGAAAAAAAATTAATTGATATATTGATAATAATTCATTCAATTGTATTGTGTAGCAATAGAATAATCACAATTGATTTCAGTTGTTGCTTATCACTAGCAATAATACACAAGAATTTAAATATAAAAAAAAAAGATTCATGAAGATCATTCAAATTCACTCAAATTATTTAACAGAAAGTGTTTCATCTTATTTTTTACAATTGAAATTCTATCCAGACCAATTAAATCATCTGGCAACTCCTTGAAAATAGTTGGTACAAGATAACTAAGTTCACATTTACCATGATAATTATTGTATTCGGGTACAATAAACCTCTTATATGCAGCACCTTGTCTTCGCTCATGCAAAATTCTACTTGACATTCTATAGTTATTAGAAAATGATTATTTAATAAGATATCATATCTGAAAAGCTCGTTTACAGGAAGAATGCTATATTTTTTCAAACCAATTTGGCTTGGGATAACTCTCTTGTTTTGAATGAACTATTTTCAGCAAGAAATTTTTATAATCTCTCAACTCTATCATTTCATAGCCACTGCATTACCCCAAACATTGACACCGTATCTTACTACGGATTCAGCTAGGGCTTTATAAACAAACTATCAATGTCTTCTTTGAGACAGATCGCTGTAAGTTATATCAACCAAATAGACATGAGCGAAGACGCTGGCATACACTATCAATGTGAGGACCCAACTTTAAACAATCATCAATGAAAATACCAAGATACTTTTGAATTGTAACTTGTTTGACCTTTTCATTACAAGTACAAAGAGATTCAAAGTTATTTTCATTAATAATAATAATATTAATGATAATATAAATTTATTTCCTTTAAAAAATACACTCAAGCAATTAAAACATAAAAAGTACCAAATATCTACAACTAGCCGTCAGGCTCGCTTCGCTCGCCATATCCGTCTAGCCAGGGGCTCCGCCCCCTGGACCCCCGACTGGATCGTCCAAAAATGAGATCAGCAGGCTCGCTTCGCTCGCCTGCATTTTTCCATTTTTATCATATTATATTAGGACAATCCAGTCGGGGGTCCAGACTAAACGTCTGGCTAAACAGATATGGCAAGCGAAGCGAGCCTGACGGCTAGTAATATAATATTCCAGGATTGAAGTAGCAGTGCCAATCAATTTTTCCGCGATAAATGCATTTAAATCTTCAACTTGGTGCCACCTAACAAAATCAACTCAACTTAATGCCAACCTGACAAAATTATTAATTTAGTTGCCAGTTAACAACTGTTTCGAAGAGGTACTCTCTAGATTATAGTTCTATAGTAACATATGATATGGAAATTTCAATTCTAATTAAGAGATTGGGAGAAGAAGAATATACATGCTAAAGACGAACTTTAAACCCTTAAAACCAACCCTTAGAGTTGAAATATTGCCAAAGATTTCTTAGTGCGCCTCTAAGGGCCAACTGAACATACCTACCAAATAAGAACATTTTTGGTCCGGTAGATTTTTAGTTATGCGAGTGAGTGTGGTGAGGAGTGAGTGAGTGTTGAGTGAGTGAGTGAGTGAGTGAGTGGTGGTGCCATTGCCTTTTATATATATAGATTAGTTATGCGAGGAGTGAGTGAGTGAGTGCCATTTCGCTTTTATATATATAGATACAATAGGCTTATGAATAAATATGGAATTCAATTCTATTGTAAATTAACCCACTCAACTATGGAAAACCCATGTACTAGGGTAGGTGTTAGTGGTGGTAGTAATAGATTGTGGGTGGAGGTGCAAACTGCAAATACGTTGGGTAAGTGAGCTCACATATTGTTTGAGATTATGTTTTCTATATGATGTCTTCCAGTTGAAATAATCCAGTCCTTAGCGGCAGTTTTAAATCTTCTTGGGATTTCTATTGACTTGATTTGTGCAGGAAGTAGATTGTGGAGTTTTGGTGCTATAGTGGGGTCCACGTTATAATGGCAGTGGATAAAGATAGAAGAATAGCGACGCCGATTCTCTGCATTAATTAATTATACTTCTACATTGTCAAAAACCAAAATGTCAAAAACCATTGAAAACCATTGTCAAAAACCATTGTCATCGTTGTGGACCTAGAAAAGGATAGTACCACCGGCTTTGTCGAATGATAGACAAGGATAGCAAAACCAAAGTTGATCAAATACTGTCATTATAAAGTGGACCTCACTATAGGTGGTTGAAGTGTCGTTGATATATTGCCTTCCTAGCCACGTTCGTAGTAAGAAGGTTTCTGTTTCTTTCAGTCTATTTTTCGAAACTGTTAGATTTGAAACCTCTCACTTGGGAAATAAGATCATTTTGCTGGGCCGCCACCTTTAGGTTGATAAGTTGTGTGTATCTATTTTATTCATTTTTCAACTTTCATATGGAATCGATACAATAGAGACTAATAGCTTCCTTTATAGTTCATTTTCAGGTGTGGGTGAGATATAAAGCATTGTGTACAATCATAGAGAAATAATAGCGTAAGTAGATATCCCATGGTATAGGGCGTTCATGTCGCAACTTTTACTGTTATCTCAAGCCGATTACTGTCGATTATTGTCGATTTTTACTGTTTTGGCCGGGTGAGATTGTATTAACGGCACAATATGAGAGACTGCCAGCGTCACATAGCTTTATGGGAAAGAACTACGTGGACTATCTGCTTGAGATAACAGAAAAAGTTACGACGTAAACACTCTATACCATGGGATATCCACTTATGCTATTGTTTCTCTATGGTACAATATACTTATTCACAGATCACAGTACATTGCTTTCTCTGTCTGGGCTTCACAATCAAGAAAAAAAGCAGTGATATTACGCTATATTCTCTCTATGGTTTCATATCTCCATGAGATTTTATTCATCTATTTCGGACTGTGTTACGTTACCCTAAATTTGGGAGAGGAATAGCACAAGGTTACCTCATTTTTCCTCTCCCTATCATTTTGATGATGTACTTATTGTATGAATGGATAAACAATAGAGAATAAAGAGGGAAACTGATTAGACAATCAAGTAAAGGATATTGATTGATTCATATCGTGAGTCTAGTTACACATACATCAATTTTAGGATGTAGAGTTGTTTGACTTTCTTATAATCAATCAATCAATCAATAATCCTTTATTGTCATAAAACACGAAGTGTTGTAACAAACGTCAACGACAATAAAATTAAAAACAGTCAAAATATTTTGTGATTATTAAAAAATATTTTATAGATTATTGCAGTTTGAACATAACTTGACAAACACATAACGATGTGTTTCTGAGCACATTATGCGTTTGCCAACTTCCATTCAATCATGAACATTCGATCATTCAAACATTACTTGACGATATTATGATGATATGACGATATCATGAACGACGTTCATTATGATGATGACGATATTATGAACATACTAGCCGTCAGGCTCGCTTCGCTCGCCATATCCGTCTAGCCAGGGGGCTCCCCCCCTGGACCCCTGACTGGATCGTCCAAGAATGAGATCAGCAGGCTCGCTTCGCTCGCCTGCATTTCCATTTGAGCATTTTTATCATAGTTAGGACAATCCAGTCGGGGGTCCAGACTAAACGTCTGGCTAAACGGATATGGCGAGCGAAGCGAGCCTGACGGCTAGTAATATAATATTCCCAGGATTGAAGTAGCAGTGCCCAATCAATTTTTCCGCGATAAATGCATTCAATCTTCAACTTGGTGCCAACCTAACAAAGTCAACTCAACTTAATGCCAACCTGACAAAATATTAATTAGTTGCCAGTTAACAACTGTTTCGAAGAGGTACTCTATCTAGATTATAGTTCTATAGTAACATATGATATGAAAATTTCAATTATAATTAAGAGATTGGAGAAAGAAAAAGATATACATGCTAAAATACGAACTTTAAACCCTTAAAAACAACCCTTAGAGTTAAAATATTGCCAAAAGATTTCTTAGTGCGCCTCTAAAGGGCCAACTGAACATACTAAAAATTTGAAAGTTTTTGGTCCGGTAGATTTTTAGTTATGCGAGTGAGTGAGTGAGTGAGTGAGTGAGTGAGTGAGTGCCATTCCGCTTTTATATATATAGATTATGATGTGTATCTGAACACATCATGTGTTGACCAAGCACAAAATCTAAAGGTGCGTACAGATATACGCGCCGCGAACATGAGCAATATTCACTTTTAATCAGCTGATTATATCTGTATTTTTACAGAAACGGTAAGATACAGATATAGAAGATTGGCATCAGCTGATTAAAAGTGAATTGCTCATGTTCGCGGCGCGTAAATCTGTAACACCTTAACGTTCAAAAATCGATGTGTGTGTAACAGGCTTAAGAGTATAATATAAATAATGTTCTGAACAGACGTTACGTTAGGTGTGAGTATAGCTGGGAACCTTATGTGCTCTAGATACAGTATACGCATACCCAGTCCCATAAAGTAGGTGTGATGGGGGGGGGGGTGGTAAAGGGTGTTACAAAGAGCCAAAGGGTGTGTGGAGGCAGTGATTGGAGGAGGCCAGGGTTCGTTAGGACCGCCGCTCCAAACCACAAAGTACCGGATGTTCGGTGAGGCCCCACTACACACTGGAGAATACTGTTTGATACTGTAGTGCGGCCTCGGTTGGAAACTGGCGTTTGATAGTGTAGTGAGGCCTTGGTTAGATGCCAAGTCACACAGATCACAGAATACAACAGAAAAGTCGGTCTTTCCTACTACTGAGAGCTTTTGCCGTTTCTCTGCTTAATTCTCTCTCTACTATTATTCGTCTCTTACTATTATTTGTTTTCTTCCTCCCATCTTTCTCTCATAATCTATTACTATAATTTTTTTCGATCCCATTTCCTCTAGAATTCCCATCTATGTTTATATCATATATTTATACAATTCTATTCCTCCCCTTCTAACACAAATAATAGTTATTGAAGATTTGATCCTCTTCTACTTTACGCTTTAAAGTTATCTTGCTTTATTTCTTTCTCTGAAACTATTCTGGTTCTCTCCTTCTCATAATCCATTCTTAGAATTTTCTTCATGATTTTCTTTCCCCTTATTTCTCTTCTCATGCATTCCTTCCCTCTCATAGATCTGAGAACACATCTAAACGCCGGCCTCTCTCAACGTCTTACCTCTCCTTCCTCTCTTCCTATCTTCATCTATTTCTTCCACTTTTCAACTCTTCCAGTTTTTCTTCTATCTTATATCAGCCATTCTTCCCTCTCCCAATTCGTATATCTTGACCACCTTGTTCTCTCATTGTCTTCCTCTCTCTCTCCCACTCTGTCTCTCTATCTATCTTTTTCTCACAATCTCTCTCTTCCTTTTTCTCTCTCTATCTTTCTCTCGAGTTTTAATAGAAAGGATATTTTAGATCATTCTAAGGGAATCGACAATTACTTGTTGAAACACCGCCGATTTATGAAGTTACATCACATTATTATATTATTGTTATTCTAGTTGCATCCAATCTTTATTCTCATTGATTAATAATTTATACTTTGTAAAATTCGTTGAATAACTAGCATTATCGTCATTTAATGTTAATTAAATTAGTGTATAAGCCAGTAAATATTGTAACATACATAAATGAATAAATCTAATCTAATCTTTTTTTACGTTCAAACTTGAATTTTAGAAACACTTATGGAGTGAAAATGCACTTACTTTTGTAGTGACGATCGTTTCGACCTGTTGTTGGTCATCATCAGACTGTGGGAATTACTCAGATGACAAGGCTATGTGTGGTAAGGGATGAAGGTGGTGGAATAGGTTGTGATGGGGGTTGAGTTGGTGGATACTTTTTTTACGGTTAAATGCTGAAGGGGAGAGTATCCTCGATACCCGCCGCTCTGAGAATGGACTTCTAAAGGTCCAAACTTCACCGTTTCATGTGAAAGTTGTGCACGAAGTAAAATTGTGACGAGAAAATAGTTAATAATATTATTGAAAGACGCTCGGCTATCAGCAAAGCTAGCCGACCGCGGAGATAAGGAAGGTACCGATGGCGCACCATCTTCATCAAATCTCACTCTCTCTTTCGGTAAAGAGTGAGTGGGAAGGATATATTGAATATTGTTTCCGAAGAATGGACATTGATATGTCCAAAGCTCCGCCAATTTATGTACATGCATTACAATATAATTATTATCTATAGTTATTATATTACAAATTGCTTTTTTCGTA
>NW_024095615.1:0-6966 GCF_014356525.2 Nilaparvata lugens
TCTCTTTCGGTAAAGAGTGAGTGGGAAGGATATATTGAATATTGTTTCCGAAGAATGGACATTGATATGTCCAAAGCTCCGCCAATTTATGTACATGCATTACAATATAATTATTATCTATAGTTATTATATTACAAATTGCTTTTTTCGTATCATATACAGTTCAATAATATTTTCTTAGTCTATATTATGTAAATTCATCTATAATTTTGCTGTATTGTAAGCTATTGTATATAAGTGCATGAGCCAGTATATATTGTAATCCACATTAATAAAGTACTCAATCAATCAATCTTTTACTCACTCTTCATCTATTAATTCTAATATATTTATCTATCTCCTCGATTCTCTCCCTCAGATTTGTATATTCTATTACTTTTTGATAATGTAGTCTCATCATTTTCTCCCCTCTCTTTATCTCTCTCGCAATCTCTCTCTAATCCACTCTCTCTCCTCTTCTCTTTCTCAATCACTCACTGTCTCTCCATTTTCAACTCTCTATCTCTTCCTCACACTATCTCTCACTGTCTCTCTCTCTCCTCTTCTCCTTCTCAATCACTCAATGTCTCTCCATTATCAACTCTCTATCTCTCTCTCTCCATTCTATTCCACTCTCTGTCTATCTCTTCTTCTCTTCCTCAATTGCTCACCGTCTCTCATTCAATCAATCAATCTATCAACCGTCTCTCAATCAATCAATCAATCATTCTCTCCATTTTCAACTCTCTACTCTTCTCTCCTCCTCTTCTCTTTCTCAATCACTCACTGTCTCTCCATTTCCAACTCTCTATCTCTTCCTCACTCTATCACTCTCTGTCTTTCTCTCCCCTTCTCTTTCTCAATCACTCACTGTCTCTCCATTTTCAACTCTCTATCTCTTCCTCACTCTATCTCTCCCTGTCTCTTAATCTCTCCTCTTCTCTTTCTTAATCACTCACAGTCCTCTATTTCAAACCCTCTATCACTCCCTCTCTCACACTTTCTCACTCTCTCCCTGTCTCTTACTCTCTCTCCTCTTCTATTCTCAATCAATCACTGTGTCTCTGTTTCTAACCCTCCATCTCCTCCTCACTTTATCTCTCTCCCACACTTTCTCTCCCCATCCCCTCTCTCATTCTCTCCCTCACTCTCATTCACCTCTCCTGTTCTCTTTCTCAATCACTCACTAACTGTCCTCTTACACTCTTCTTTATCTCTCTCTCAGAATAGAGTACCACTGTCAAGAACATAGTCCTCTCAACCCAGTAAGCTCTTCATGTCTTCTAATAAATGAATAAACATTTCATATATGTCCTCTACTCCCCCCTCCCACTAGGGCACACATACTGGAGCACTTTAGAACCCTGTAAATATATATATATACATATATATATATATATATATATATATATCTCTACATTATATACATCTTATATGATCTATATATATATATATAGATCATATAAGATGTACCATATATAAGTACAGAGTACATACATGTACAAAAGTGACATAAATATACAAATATGTAGATCTGGGTAGGTTTGTCATGACAGAAATAAATATGTGAGAACAATCCGCCATTTTCCCACAAAGATTAACGATATAAATATGCGAGAGGTTTTACTGATAGGCCTACTTAGCACAAGTGGTATGGTCTTGTTTTCCCTTTTCATTTTGAATTCTGTTTACTTCTTCTTCTTCTTCTTCTTCTTCTTCTTCTTCTTCTATAGGTATCTTCTTCATCTTCGTCCTCTTCTTTTTCCTCTTCTTCTTCTCTACTTCTTCTCCACTTTTTCTTTTTCTTATTTTCTTCATCTCCTCTTATTACTTTCCTTGTCCTATTACCATAGGTAAGGGAAGTATTGCTTTCCGAAAAAATTAAGATATTCAAATTTCTGAATTTTTATACGTTTCAAGGTCCCCTGAGTCCAAAAGAGTGGTTTTTGGGTATTGGTCTGTATGTGGGTGTGTGTGTGTGTGGTGTGTGTGTGTGTGTGGTGTGTGTGTGTGTGTGTGTGTGTGTGTGTGTGTGTGTGTGTGTGTGTGTGTGTGGTGTGTGTGTGTGTGTGTGTGTATGAGTGTATGTGCGTCTGTGTACACGATATCTCATCTCCCAATAAACGGAATGACTTGAAATTTGGAACGTAAGGTCCTTACAATATAAGGATCCGACACGAACAATTTCAATCAAATGCGATTCAAGATGGCGGCTAAAATGGCGAAAATGTTGTCAAAAACAGGGTTTTCCGCGATTTTCTCGAAAACGGCTCCAACGATTTTGATCAAAGTTATACCTGGAATAGTCATCGATAAGCTCCATCAACTGCCACAAGTCCCATATATCTGAAAAATTTCAGGAGCTCCGCCCCATCTATGCAAAGTTTGATTTTAGATTCTCTATATCAGGCTTCAGATACAATTTAAAAAAAAGATTGAGCATGAGAATCTCTACAATTAATTTGTAACATTTTCACCTAAAATTCAAAATAAGCACGAAATTCGAGGAAATGTTATTATTCAATTGCAACTGTTGGCAACTGTTGATTCTATTAAATCATTCACTATGAAGAGATAGCAGACCTCGTGTGTCTCAGCGTTATTGCCCTGTCACCAGCTGGCTCAGATCTTTGAATAGTAGACTTGAGATGCGCGGGAACACTAGCGTCAGGTGATCAATTTTCATAACGGCAAGGAAAGTTGCGCCACACCAGATTTTTTCGCTTTGTAGTGTTTTTCGCCTATGAATTCTTCTTCACCGTGTTCATCTTCTTCATATTCTTATTCTTCGTCTTCTCCATTAGGCCATCTTCTTCTTCTTCTCTCTATCCAAATTACTACTCTATTCCTTGTTGCTCCTTAGTAGGTATAATAAGAGGATCTGGGCCCACCAGCAATGAGCAGCCTAATTTACCTAACCTAACCTAACCTAACCTCCCCAAACTAGTCTCAGTCATTTTGTCTGGGCCCACCAGCAATGAGCAGCCCAATTTAACCTTACCTAACCTAACCTAACCTCCCCAAACTAGTCACAGTCATTTTGTCTGGCCCCACCAGCAATGAGCACCTAACCTAACCTAACCTAACCTAACCTAACCTCCCCCAAACCTAGTCTCAGTCATTTTGTCTCTCACCATGACTCCTTCCCCAACCAATAGGAGAGCAGGAAGCCTCCCACCATGATTTTCTCCCCAAAAACAGGCGATGACAGGTGTGCTAAGAACAGGTGCAGCTGCTCTTAACCAAACCATGAAAAAATTTCCTATTTAAAATTCCCCTATATAAAAATTTTTTTATTCCCCATACTAAATTCTGGTATTTGATATTCTTAAGGTGGGTACTTTAAGTTTTATTGAGATTCTTTTTTTTTTTTTTTTTTTTAACTTTAATTCTTGTATCCAATTGGTAATGTGGATATTCCATCCTCTAATACTATTCTCTTATCATCTTTGGACAAAGAGCTTTTTTATTTATATATCCACTGTATAGACATGATGCTCTTTAGATCTGATGCAGGTATTATAGAAATAAAATTTCTTATGTTATTTCTGCATTCAGTTTCAATTTACTACCTATCAATTATGTAGAAATTTTTAAGGATCCATCAAACAAAAAATAATATTAGTTTCTCACAAAAGTGCTATATTAAGAGTGGTGAGACATATTTCTGCAAGTCAACCACAGTTTTCTCTACCATATCCAAAGTTGTTGACCTAGATGAGTTGGGCCTTATAGCAACAGGTAACTTGATATCACAAGTTTTAAGAAAACGAGCAAACATAACCTGTAAGCTTCTCCCATACCCTGTTAAAGAGATACAGCCCTTGTCTCCTATCACAGTGCTATCAGCCAAGAAGCATAAGCTAGAACTGGATGAAATTGATCTAAAACGGAGGAAAATTGAGTTTTTCTTGAAGCCACACAGTCATTTAGGGAACAGCATGAGCAGCTAGCAGAATTTGAGAAAGAATAGAAATTTGAGAGAGAAACTTGAGCCATATTTCCATTCACATTGGCTAAATTTGATCTAAGTGGAGTGTACAATGTGACTGCATTTACTGTGAATAATACTGGGAAATTCCCATATGTAGGTGTACTGGGGGAGAAAGATGATTGAAAATGTTTACTTTGTAAAGGGTGTCATAAAATGTTTTTATAATGCATACAAAGCTATCGAAACTCTCAAAAATGGGTTATTTTGTAATCCCTTACAGTGACAAAAAAGAAATAATTTGTCTACCAGGGAAGAGAAAATTTGTGTA
Organism: Nilaparvata lugens; assembly: GCF_014356525.2. Lineage (NCBI taxonomy): Eukaryota > Metazoa > Arthropoda > Insecta > Hemiptera > Delphacidae > Nilaparvata > Nilaparvata lugens. The sequence goes on from NW_024095615.1 coordinate 4,242, forward strand.
ATACAGTCAATGGTATGACAAGCTATAATGGTCCTACATTTCCCAGAATAGAATCACTTAATTTCTATCAGATGTTTGAAAGAAAAACTGGGAAGACACTCCTCTTCACACAAAAAGAAGTGGAGCAGTATAATAACATCACATGCTATGCTTTCAACGAAGGGCCAGTGATGTGGATTGAGGGTTGAATAGATCTAATGTAAGTGATATTTGAATAAACAATATAACATGGTATTTTATATGATGATTATATACGTGAATTTCATAATGAAAAAATAAATAATTGTATATCTATGGTATATGTTATGATAGTAAAGTAAATGAATACTATATGGGTGTAAAGGATATTAGTATTGTCAATGGTTATTTAATTATCAACAATAATAATAAGTATCGTTTAACAGTTGGTTTGTGTGAACTTCTTTTAAAAAACAGCCTGACCAGAAACTGTACCAGAACGTGATTTAAGAAAATATCGTAATATATTGCAGCTTACCGCTGCTCATTTAGATAGATGCGGTTACGTAAAGAGAAATACAGGCTATAAATCACAAATTATTCAATCTTATTCCATCGAGTAGTAGTAGTAGGAAAAGAAAAAGATCTAGGATTGAGGATGCAGCGGCTGTTAGTGGTATGGGTTATAAGAATGAATCTACTAGTCGACAGTATGTCTACTGGATAATCCAAATGAATGATAGACAGATTAGATATCTGCTTTCTATCACAGCAGGCGGGAAATAGATCACATCAGTTGAAATAGCTTCTATATTGAAGAACGGAAAGAAAGTGGTATTATATTAGGTGGCAATGTTGCTTTTAGTCGTTAGTATGTGTTTAACACTTGACAAGAATAGAGATGTGGCAGTAGCGCCACCACTGCAGGGAGTAGTACAATAGATCGATTTGGTAGGACACATCATGTGGTAATACAACAGCACCATTAGTTTAAACAGGGGTGTGAATCATCAGCAGCAGCAGCAGAGAACACATCATCATTAGTGCAGCAAGTAGAGAATATTTAGACAGTAAACTACTTGAATTATCATCAAATATATTCAATAAACTTCAGTCTGATCCATTGTCACCGCTAGTTAACAGTGAATACTTGGACAGTAAATTGCTGGAAAATCATCAAATATATTCACTAAACTACAGTCTGATCCATTGTCACCGCTAGTTAACAGAGAATACTTGGATAGTAACTTAAAGGAAGTTTAAACTAGTATAATCCAAAAACTACAGTCTGATCAATCATCACCGCTAGTTAACAAAGAATACTTGGACAGTAAATTGCTTGAAACATCAACAAATATATTCACTAAATGCAAACTGAATCATATGATTTAGTAGATAGGAAATATTTAGACAGCAAATTACTTGCAATATCAACTAGTATATTCCAAAAACTACAGTCTGATTTAATTACTAAAAAGTGTTTGAAAGTAAATTGCATTCAATGTCTGATATTGAAGGAGATAGCACAACAAAAACAGTATTTCGATCACAATTGAAAACATTGTCTAAATCAATTAGTGATGATATTGAGCTAAAGTATGTTGTAGGGCGTTGTTTGATCAGAAATCAGACGAATTGAAGACATTATGTGAACACACAAAGTAAAAACAATAGTTTAAAACATGTTGATACAGATTTGCTAGAAACTAAATTAAAAGAATTAAAAAGACAATCTACTTGCACAAAATAACTTAACTTTATTAACAGGCAAGATTATAATTGAAAGTAGTTGATCTAGAATCAACATTCAATTATGTTGGCTGAGGTGCAAAAGAAACTTGATGAAAAAAATTTAGCTTCACCAAAAGCTAAAAGATGACATTATGCAGATGATTATGAAAGGTGAAGATTTCAGAAATATTTAAATGAAACAGTTGTTCAACTTTCATACTATTTGATTGCACAATAGGTAAAAAAAGAGGTACATCTTTGACATGAGTGAAGCTGTACAACATAATTGAATTCTGATCAGGTGCAAGAGTTGTTTTTGGAAAGAATGTTCAGTGATAGGCGACCAAGTGATGCAGGAAAAAAAGAAAAAATAGACTGGGAAATAGATTAGTAGTGTAGTTTGAGAGTTTAGATATTTTAAAGATTTTAAATGTGGGGATATTTTTAATATGAATTGGCACAAGCAGGTGTTAACTGGGGCAGATGTCAGAACACCGCTACAACAAAGATGGCCGCCGCCGTCGGGGCTAGGGAACCTCTGGTTGGGGAGATGACAGATGGACAACCTGCTGGGGCCTCTTCCTTTGGTTGGGGTGGTGGGGGACAAAATGGCTTAACTAGGCAAGGGGGTGGAGGGACGCCATTTGAACACGCCCCTGCTTCCTATTGGCTGGGGGCGGGGCCAAATGCTGACTAGGGCAGGGGGGGTGGAGGGGGGCGGGGCCAAAATGGCTGAATAGGGCAGGGGGGGTGGAGGGGGAGCGTGGCCACGCCCTTGATTCCTATTGGCTGGGGGCGGGGCCAAAATGGCCGACTGGGCTGGGGGGGTGGAGGGGGGAGGCCACACCCCTCGATTTCTATTGGATAGGCAGCTCTCTCAAAACACCACATAGTTCAAGGACTACGTTTTATTTTATCTTCCATTGTTATTACATTGATTTGATTTGATTTGAATTTCAGAATTTTTAGACATCGAGATACTGGTTTTTTATTACACCCATTAGCCCTATCAATATCTGGTAAACTAAAACTAAAA
>NW_024095616.1:0-6155 GCF_014356525.2 Nilaparvata lugens
ATCATAATTCAGTGGAATATCAGACCACAATATCAACTTCAAGACTATTCAGAAATGAAATGCAATAAACCCTGAAAATTTTCAAAATTTTCTGAAATAACTTAATTTATTCAAAGTGCGATGATAATAAGTGCAAAATTTGACTTTTATTTGGTGTTTTAATCATTCTAAATTCAATATTTCTAGCTCGGATATATTTTTGGACACAAATCGAACTTTAACTTTCCACAGTAACCTACCTGTTCGGACATGTTATTCTTTACCACAATTTGGGAACAGAATAGTTTTGGGCTATGCCTCTTGTTCTTTCCTGATCATATTCATATGTTTTGTAATTGTATCAACAAATGAATAAACCCTGAAATATATAGAGAAACAATAGCGTAAGTAGATATCCCATGGTATAGGGCGTTTATGTCGCAACTTTTACTGTTATCTCAAGCCGATTACTGTTGATTATTGTCGATTTTTACTGTTTTGTTGGGGTGAGAGTGTATGAACGGCACAAAATGAGAGACTACCAGTGTCACACAGCTTCACGGGAAAGAATTACATGAACTATCGGCTTGAGATAACAGTAAAAGTTGCGACATAAACGCCCTATACCATGGAATATCTACTTATGCTATTGTTTCTCTATGATAGTATAGTCCTAAAGTAAACTTATTCAAATCGTCTTTTAAATATTCTATCCCCAAGTGACATTATTCATCAACTCGCCCACGAACAATATAATTTCTCAACGTCGTTCCCATTATGAACGACTACAAATAGATTAAAGCGATAAATATATATTTTCGGGTGTTCCTCTATTAGGGGAAAGTCTAAGACAAAACTCAACACAGCAATTCGAAAAATTGTCACCGAAATAAATGGGGTGTTTCCCCATCTAATAGGATCAATTTATCTCGACGAACTGGGGGTATAGTAACAATTTGAGCTGCACAGAAGAGAAGAAGAACGTATTTGTAAATGGCTTTGTCGCTATCTCACGTAAACTCTCTCACTTCTCTTGAAAACGATAGAAAAAACTGTGTTAAGTGAGAGAGTGAGTGATATTTTTCTTTGTGACAAAGATAGGGAAATGGGAAGTCAACAGGGTTGAGAGAGAAAGATACATTTGTGAGAAAGACAGTTAAATTGGTCGTTTATAGGGTTGACTGAGGAAGGAACATTTGTGACAAAGATAGTGTTATAGAAGGAAAACAGGATTGAGTGAGAAAGATGACTTTAGAAAAAAGTAAAACACTGAGGGTAGGAGAAGTGGAGCTTTAATGGTCTAATGAGCTCCGTAGTTGACAGGACTTATGTTTACTTTTTCCTTCTATTTCACTTAATCTTCACAGCTTAACCTCTCCCTCCTTGTCGTCACTTTCTCGGTGCGCCTTTTTTCTCCAATTCCATCCCCAGCTAAAGATGTCCACTCTAGTCCGGTGAGTGCCTCTCCATTTCCAGGAATGGTGTGCTATCATGAAGATGTCACAGCTTAGAAGAGGTTCAACTCACGATGAGAGTTGGCTGTATTGATTACTTATGTTCGATTCTAGAATTTCTGTTTCCATTTCCAATGAACTTGTTAATGTTGGGTGAAATTTTGAATTGAAAAACGGGTGTAGTTTGAAGTTTAACCAACCATTAAACATTAGAGGTGAATCTTATAATACATGAAACTCCTACATAAAATATGAGGGTTTATTGATTTCTCATTATCATTCCGGCCAATACCACGCACAAGCCTAAGGCTCATGCAGACCTCATACCCATCTACAAAAATAGTTAATAGATTATTGACCGAGCGAAATGAGGTCTAAAGGTGCGTACAGATATACGCGCCGCGAACATGAGCAATTCACTTTTAATCAGCTGACTATATCTGTATTTTTACAGAAACGGTAAGATACAGATATAAAAAGCTTGGCATCAGATGATTAAAAGTGAATGTTCGCGGCGCGTATATCTGTACGCACCTTAAGATTCAAGTCGATGGTTTGGCATTTCTCTTAATGTTCAAATGTTTATATGTTGCGCATTTACGGCGAAACGCGGTAATAGATTTTCATGAAATTTGACAGGTATGTTCCTTTTTAAATTGCGCGTCGACGTATAAACAAGGTTTTTGGAAATTTTGCATTTCAAGGATAATATAAAAGGGAAAAGGAACCTCCTTCATACGCCAATTAGAGTAAAAATCAGACTATAGAATTATTCATCATAAATCAGCTGACAAGTGATTACACAGATGTGTGGAGAAGCCAGTCTATTGCTGTATTTCCATAAGGTCTATAGTTTCAATCAGGTACTTGTGGATGAGAATACTGCGTGAGGTCTACTGTTCACAGAACTACTAGTATCCTAAATTTGATTGGAATAATACGATTGGTCTTTGATTGTTTCGAACCCTCATTTATGAATCATAGTTGAGTTTATCAGCTATTAATTTTTTGTTAATAGCAAAAATTTGATTGAAGGATATTTTATAAAAATTAATTGAAATTTTCTACTCTTTATAACCTCAGTCTGAGAAACTGATCTCTTCAAAAGTATGGAATTAAAATTGAGGTATCAAAATTCAATTGGAATTGAAAAATGAAGACCTTTAGAAATTCAAATGAATGCATTTCAGATCATCAATATAAATCATTGTAAATTGAGTGTGTAATTGAAGAATGTTGAAGTAACACATAACTTAGCTACATTTGGACTGCTGTAAAAAACTAGTAGTTCTGTGAACAGTCTCCACGCAGTATTCTCATCCACAAGTACCTGATTGAAACTATAGACCTTATGGAAATACAGCAATAGACTGGCTTCTCCACACATCTGTGTAATCACTTGTCAGCTGATTTATGATGAATAATTCTATAGTCTGATTTTTACTCTAATATTGGCGTATGAAGGAGGCTCCTTTTTCCTTTTATATTATCCTTGAAATGCAAAATTTCAAAAAACCTTGTATATACGTCGACGCGCAACTAAAAGAGGAACATACCTGTCAAATTTCATGAAAATCTATTACCGCGTTTCGCTGTAAATGCGTAACATATAAACATTTAAACATTAAGAGAAATGCCAAACCGTCGACTTGAATCTAAAGGTGCGTACAGACTTTCGCTCTGCTCCGCAACCGAACGTCACTCCAGCAGAGCGATTGATGATCGACCGGCGAGCAAGAGTGGTTCGACCGGGGAACGCGAGAAGATCTAACATCTTCCGTAACGTTCATGATGGGTGCGTGGGCGGAGCGACTGTGGCTCGATGGAGGTACGAGGGCGGTACGAGGGAGGAGCGTGCTCGGTGCGGGTTGAAAGCGCGAATATGTGTACGCAGCTTTAGACCTCAATTCGCTTCGGTCAATTAGAACCGTTTTGGGCGGAAGCCTGTGGTACTTTTCTGTAAGTTGTGTAGTTCTGAATGATTAAATAAATAAATTCTACTAGATTCGATACATAAAGGGGTCTCAAATGTCCATTCTATGTTTATGTAATTTCTTACTGAGTTGTTTGTGGACTGAAACTCTTTCCTGCCTTTTCTACTTACCGCCTACATCTAACTACAGTAATTTGATCTTGGAGTTCCATTCCTCATCTCACTCTTCTCTTTCTTTTAAGAACACTACACAGATATTATTACTTAATGACTTCAACTGCAGCCACAATCTTGGTAATTGTCAACCTAATGCATCAATTTGTGTGGTTGTCATTCTGATGCATATACACTCAACCACGACTTGAAAGCTTGTTTACTCTCGGCTCAGATTTGAGATGTTGCATGTCAAAAGATGACACTGTGGAGACAGACGATGATAACGAAGACAAATCTTTCACTTTCTCAGAGGAAAACAATTATGCTTCTACTGAGATGAGATGTGGAGTCAGGAGTCGCCTCTGTGGCACCTTATTTTACCCTTTGTATCGTTCATTCTCTATACTTATCGTTTGAAACGTCCGTGCTTCTTGTCAGTGTTAATCAAAGTGGTTAAATTTTGTAGGAATTTGTTTCTAATAGTTTTTTTTCACTCTATCTCACTCAAGAACTATTCCGTTGCTATACTATTGTCACTCATTAAATTCGAATAACCTACACTATTTCTGTCATCAAGTTGAGACTTGATATCATTGGGACACTTGAGTCTTCTATAATATTATCACAAAACTTGAGGGACATTACTACATAGCCTACTAGAAATAATAGTAGGTTACGATTAATAGCCTACTAGAAATAATCACTATTAGGCTATGATTACTTGTACCATACTTGTACTATAGGACTTAGTTTATCTGTGCTTGTACGGTGCTAAGTAAATGCATAATATATCACTTATAGAAAGGCGCAGCTGGCTATTAGCTGAAACTTAGCTGAATCACTCCTAATTCTAGAAATAATTTCAATATTGGTTCAATTTTGTCAAAATCATATCTGACTATTGTTAATCCAACTTAATTCACCCTTAACAGGTATTTAAATTTGATTGTATGATAAGAGATGTAGTGGTATTTCTACATAATTGAATGAATAAGACGTTGATATCGTCAATACCACTATATTTATTCAAAAATTAATTTATCAGTTGTTCCTTCAACAATAAAAAACACATTAGTTCAGCTGAAAATGTGGTAGGTATTGCCATGAAACCTGGTTCTGTAATATGAATTAATTTTCGAATAAATAAAGTGGTATTGACAATATCAACGTCTTATTCTTTCATTATTATATATGCTTCACATTTCTTCAAATTGATCTAAAAATATATCGGTCAGAGTGAAATATATTTTTGTTCTGCGAAAGGCCCTTAATGCCTACAAGCTCAACAAACCATATTTGTAAATTATCGTACCGTATTTATACCGTTTTATGTGAGGATAGATGCAATGGAAATAATGAATCGAAGTGATGAATATTTGATGAATGAATGAATCCAAGTTATTAGGTCAGATATTGGGTCAAGATACTAAATTATAGGTTAATTAGGGCGAAAGTTACTGGAACAAAGTAGAAACCGCTTGGTTGGGTGGCAACTATTCAAGCTATTCAAGTTGTAAGTTGTAAGAGTTGATAATGCTTGAAAAGTACTGAAGAGAAGGCAAGGAGACCAAGAGTAGCACTTCCTAAGTATTTCTTGAATGTTTGCGACGGACATTGTTTCTATTCGCAGTTTAGACTCTCTACATCATCTGGATTCTCTTCCACTTCCTCCTTGTCCTTTTCTTTCTCTTGTTTCCATCTTCATCCTCTTCCTCAGTTTCCTTCTTCTTCTTCTTCTTCTTCTTCTTCTTCTTCTTCTTCTTCTTCTTCTTCTTCTTCTTCTTCTTCTTCTTCTTCTTTTCTTCTTATTCTTCTTCTTCTTCTTCTTTTCTTCTTCTTCTTCTTCTTCTTTTCTTCTTCTCTCTTCTTCTTTTCTTCTTCTCTTCTTCTTCTTTTTTTTACTCTACTTTCCATTTCATCTTCTTCTAAAACGGCTTCTCTTCTCCAGCACTGTTATAAGAAACTCGCCAAACCGATTCTAAATGCAAATTTGAACCAGCTGGATACTGCTGTTATTTCATCTGGCCAATTACATCGAAATAACATGGAATTAGTTCCATGTTTATGTTTGCAACAATGATTTGTTATTCGAATTCCTCTCCTCTTTCATTTCAATTGAGTACTCCTTATTGGATTTTCATATTTAACTAGTTATATCTATATTGTTCCTCAATGTAGCCACCATCCTGGACATTCCCTGACAAACTTTATTCTGAGATTGGTCCTGTTGGAAAACTGACAAGAAATTTTTCGGATAAATGTTCTCATATCCTTTTTTACATTATATTTCAATTTCAATCTATTGGAAAAAAAGATACATTGTAGTGAATGTAGTTAATCAGTGTGGATGCGACAGGCACACTGCCCAAAAAAACCGCACTCCACACAAAATAATAAAGAAGAATAAGAAAAAAAAAAACAACTTATACAGAAATCAAACAAACTTCAGAATTACATGCTAAATCTCAAAATAAAATACTTATTATTAGTATATTATTATACTTATTTATTACTTAATACTATATATCATTATAGGCTATTCGTATTGTACAATATAACTATCTTATTAAAATAAGAAAATAAGTTAATTGAAATAAGAATAGAAAGAATAAGTTTAATATTAATAATAAAAA
>NW_024095617.1:0-7023 GCF_014356525.2 Nilaparvata lugens
AGTTGAGAAGAAGAAGTGGAATAATAAAAAGGAGAGAATGATGAAGATTGAAAAAAAGAAAGAGAAGAGGAAGAAAAAGTAGAATAATGAGAAGGAGAGAATGACGAAGAATGAGGAAGAAAATGGGTACAGGAAGAAGAAGTATAAGAAGAAAAGGAGAGGAGGATAGAGAATGAGAAAGAGAAGGAGTAGATGAAGAAGTAGAATAAGAAATAGTGGAGAAATATGAGGAATGAGAAATAGAAGGTGTAGAGGAAAAGAAGTAGAATAGGAAAAATCTGGTGTGGTACACTCACACAACTTTCCTTGCTCATTGAACTATAAGCTTCATTCTTAAACGAGAATGATTTAGGGGAATAACATAATGACGATTGGCGGCAACATATTTGAAACTACGATCAGACTTCTGTATATGTGTATATTATAATATTATTTCCAGAGTACTTTTTCCTTTGTGTAAATTGTGAAATTCGATATTTTTTAAAAGTCGTCAAAACAGCTGTTCTACAGATGAAATATCTCGACTATGTGTTCTTTTATGAACTGCTTACCTACCTACCTCATGAACGAGATGGAGGCTACAAAGTCCATTTCTCAAGGATGGGGTGGACCCCCCCATTAGTTTCTCAGAAAGGAGACTCATTCCAGTTAATAGAGCCGATAAATAACTATACAGGGATGAATTTGAAAAAATCGGTCAAGTCATTTTTGAGAAAATCGTGAAACACATGTTTTTTTAGTGATTATCCGCCATTTTTCTCAATATATTACGGAGCTCCTGAAATTTTCCCAGAAATGAGACTCATGTCAGTTGATAGGGCTAATAAATCCATGGTATAAATTTGACGAAAATCGTTAAAGCCGTTTGCGAGAAAACCGTAAAAAGCATGGTTTTTTAGTGATTATCCGCCATTTTTCTCAATAATATTACGGAACTCCTGAAATTTTCCAGAAATGAGACTCATGTCAGTTGATAGAGCTTATGAATAGCTATCCATGGTATGAATTTTAAGAAAAATCGTTTGAGCCGTTTTCGAGAAAACCGTGAAAAACATGGTTTTTTAGTGATTATCCGCCATTTTTCTCAATAATATTACGGAGTTCTGGAATTTTTCCAGAAATGAGACTCATGTCAGTTGATAGGCCTATAAATAGCTATCCATGGATAAATTTGAAGAAAACGTTAGAGCCATTTTCGAGAAAAACGTGAAAAACATGTTTTTTTAGTAATTATCGCCATTTTTTCCGCCATCTTGAATTGAATTTTATTGAATTTCTTATTGTCGGTCCTCATGTATAAGGACCTTAAGTTTAAAATTTCAAGTCAATCGGTCAATTAGGAATGGAGTTATCGTGTTCACAGACATACACCACACACACCACACACACACACACACACACACACACACACACACACACACACACACACCACAACACCACAACACACACACACACACACACACACACACATACACACACACACATACACACACACAGACCAATTCCCAGAAATCATGTTTTGGACTCAGGGGACCTTGAAACGTATAGAAACTTGATTGGGTACCTTAATTTTTTTTTGAAAGCAATACTTTCCTTACCTATGGTAATAGCAAGGAAAGTAAAAAAGAGAGAATGATGAAAAATGAGGAAGAGAAAGTGTAGTAGGGAAAAAAGTATAATACGAAAAAGGAGAGAATGAGAAAGAGAAGGATTAGAGGAAGAAGAAGTAGAAAAAGAAAAACGAGAGAAGGATGAAGAACGAAAAAGAGCTGAAGAAGAAGTAGAATAAGAAAAAAGAGATGAAGATGGTGAGGGAAGAAGAGAAGTAGAAGAGGAACAGAAAACGTTGAATAAGAAGAAGGAGAGAAAGATGGAGAAGGAGGTGAGGGGAGTAGTGGAAGAAGAAATAGAATAAGAAAATGAGAGAATATGGAGAAGGACTGGAGGAACAAGTACAATAACTATTCTATAATATTATTTAATGATAAAACTGGTAACCTTTCCATTGTCTTCTCCCTCTTCTCTTCTTCCTACTTTATTCAACCTCCTTCCTCTTTATCTTCCTTTCACCTCCTCTTCCTTCTTTTTAACATTTCTCACATTCTCCCACTTCCCTTTATCATCCTCTTTTATCATCTTATTTTCCACCCACTTTTCTACTAATCTTAATCAACATTCTCACATCGACTGTTAATACTAACATAGTAATTAATCTCCGTAATTAACATTGAAGTAATTTTATATTGTAACGATAGAAATTTTTTCCGTTCAAGCTGTGCTCTTTCACTTTCAAGTTCTCTTTCTTGAGAGAAACGTTTACATTAGTCAAGCTACTTTCAATTCAAGTTTGGGTGGAATGAACGAGTTTTGCGAACTTGAATTCAAGTTTTCAACCTCAAAAGTATATGATTATTAAGTAAAAAATCTAATTAATCTCGAAGTTTTCTTTTTCTTATCATACTTTCTTCTGCATCATACTTTTCTATTTAGTTGTTTTTATGCATTGTACATCGACTGACAACTTATTTCTCTTATTTTCCCAACTGTAAGTTGGATTGTACCTTTAAGAATCAAGTTAAATGTAAAAGTCAAAAATTACTTGATTCAAGTTAACTTGAAGACTCAAGACTTGAATCAAGTCTCAAGACTCAAGAATCACTACCGTAGTCAAGACTTGACAACAAAACTTGAGGAAGTTTCTACATTGGTATATTGGATTCAAGTTTATGTTCTTCAATTCAAGTAAACTTGACTAATGTAAACGCACTTTTGGGTTGTATGGCGAAGAGGACCTAGTGTCCTATAGTGAGGTCCACGTTATAATTACATTAGATAAAGATAGAAGAATAGCGATGCCGATTCTCTGCATTAATTAATCATATTTCTACACTGTCAAAAACATAATTGGCACCGTTGTGGACCTAGAAAAGGATAGTACCACGCGCTTTGTCGAATGATAGACAAGGATAGCAAAACCAAAGTTGATCAAATACTGTCATTATAACGTGGACCTCACTATAGCTCTGCCCTTAATTATTCAAATTTACTTCTATTTCACATACGTTATTATTATTTGCAACTTTCACACTTCTTCAAACTGTTTCCCTATTCAGATTTCCTAAAAGGTTTTGCTTTCCAAGTCCCTATTCGAATCCTCTTTCTTTGTAATCAAGATTTCTCTCCTCATTTCAATTTTTCCATCGCCTGTTTTTCATATTCCTTCTTCTCTCGTAGTCTGTTCCGCGTTTGTTCTAGAGATTTTCTTAATTCTCCTTCATATGAAGACTTCCATCATCACCGTCTCCTCCACCTCCTTCTTCGCCAACTTTTGCTCTTCCATCTCTTCTCACCTCCTTCATGGTTTAGTGGTAGAGTGTTGGACATTTCTGTCCAAACTTCGTCACGTTAACAAATAAAAGAAATCATTCTATTCTCCTTCACCTATACTTCCTTTTCCTCGGCTAGTCCATTTCCTACTCCTTTTCACTCTTCCCCTCATTTTTATTCTCCTCCTCCTGCTCCTTCTTCTTTTACTTCTTCTTCTTCTTCTTCATCTTCTTATTTTTCTTATCCTAACTCCTCCCCTTCTACTCTTTTTTCCCCACCTTCTCATCCACTTCCAATGCTCACACTTCCAATTCTTCTTCTTCTCCTTCTTTCCCATTTCCTTATTCTTCTCCTCATTCCTCCTTTTCTCACCCATCCTCTGCCTTCTTCTTATTCTTCTTTCACTCTTTTTTATCCTCCCTCTCATTTTTATCCTCATCTCCTTTTTCTTCTCATACTTTTCCTCTTTCTATTCCTAATTTTCCTGCCGATTTGCCTCCACTTTTTTTTTCTTTTCCATCTATATCTCTCTCCTCTTCTGTCCGCATTGTTCTTCTCGACTACTTCTGCAACTTTCACTTTGGGTTGTCCACTGTATCGTTTCTCTAATGTTTCCTTCTTCTCCATCAATGTTTTTTACCTCTCCATCCATGTTCATCTTCTTCAACTCCTTTTTCTTCTCTTTCTCCTTCTTTTCTCCTTCTATTTCTTCTTTTTCTTCTTCTTCTCCCTTCTTTTCTCCTTCTATTTCTTCTTTTTCTTCTTTTTCTTCTTCTGCTTCTTCGTCTTCTTCTTCTTCTTCTTCTTCTTCTTCTTCTTCTTCTCTTCTTCTTTCAATTTTCTCCTGTTCTTCCTCTCCTCCCTTTTTCATCAACATTTTCTACCTCTTCTTTCTTCTTCTCCTTCTTCTACACCTCCCTCTCCTCCTTTTTCCTCATCAACATTTTCTACCTCTTATTCTCCTCTTCTTCGTCTTCTTCTTTGCTCCTATTTGTTTAACTGAACTATTTGCTTTGCGCTTGTTGTTTTCAGCATAAGGTGTGACTGCAAGGCTGAAGGTCGCCTAGAGGTCACTTGCTCTAATAAAATAGCCGGCGCCCTTATACGTTGTCCCAAGTCTTAACCAGATCACAGCTACAAACATACAGTTCCAAGACAAAGAGCACAATAGATAGAAAGAGATAAAGAAAATGAATGATAAGAGTCAGAACATAAGAAAATATCATGTGTGAAGAAAACATTACGTTAAACTAGCAGTAACCCGTGCTTTGCAAGGGACAAACTGAAAACTCGACCTACCAAAATGAAATCTGAGAATTCAAATAGGCCTTTTACAATCTCCGTAAATTAGGAATCTTTATGCGAAATTTCAAGTTAATTATCCAGTAGTTCAGACGTGATGATACGTCATCCTGAATTTCCTATCCCGTACTATTCACTAGCCAGGTCTTTCCTTTATTATATTATAGATAATCTAGTTTTATGCACGAAAAATTGTCTTACCTATATGCCTTTTTGAGGTCTTTATTACTTTATTGATAATCAATTTTGAAAATTGAAGTTGAGTGACTGTAATAATTCAATCATACGATAATTGAATTATCAACAATTCAAAAGCTTCAGTGTTTGTATGAAACTTCATTGTGTGCAACACTAATATTATAACTATATAAGTATCAATAATTATTGTAACAATCTAGAACCCATGTCTTTTACTGTATTCTTTGAGAGTTAATTAATATCAGACCACCTGATCGTTTAATCATTAATTATATGAAATCATACAATCAGTCATTCTCCTCCTTCTACTCCTCCTCTCCTCCTCCTCCTCCTCCTCCTCCCTCCTCATCATCATCATCCTTTCTTCCTTCCTTCTCCTCTTACACCTCCTCCTCCTCTAACTTCTCCTTCCTACTCCTCTTCACACTTCCACTCCTGCTCCATCTCCTTCCACAACTTCTGCACCTCTTCTTCTTCTACCTTCTCCTCCTTATACTCCTCCCCTCTCCTTCATCTTCATTACCTTTTCCTATTTTTTCTCCTTTTACTCCTTCTCGGCCTTTTCTCAAACTCTCCCACCATGCACTACCTCGTCCTCCTCTTTCTATTTTCCACTCCCTCACTATATTCCTTTCCTCGCTCCTCCTTTTATTCACTTCCTCCTCCACTTCCGACTCCTCCTCCTCCTACTTCTTCACTTTCCCTCCTCCTCTCCCTCTTTTTTAATATTTATTATCAATATTTTTTATATTATATTTAATAGTATATTTATATTCAATTTAATATTATATAAATAAGATATTTTTAATATTCTTTCCGAAAATAGACATTGATATGTCCAAAGCTCCGCCAATTTATGTAGATGCATGACAATATAATTACCTATAGTTATACAAATTGCTTTTTTCACTTTTTGTGTAGTTGAGAAGTTGATATTGTGGTAATTATGCATATTGAATGAAAAGACTAAGAAATTGTCAAAAAACCACTGATTTATGATAATTAGAAATTAGGATCTTTGAATATCCTAGAGGCTTTAGAATAAACAAGAGTAATTAAGGAAAATCCCCAGTATAGTTTAAATGACCAGATTCATTCAACCAGTACAACACTACGAATTATTTTTATCATAAACATGTAAGCATACATTAGTCAATAGTTTTTCCATTTACATATTTGTTTTATTATCTTCCACATTTGTTTCCTGGTTGTTTATTTTGTACTAAAAAGTAAATTTTATTATCATGGCGATTCTGTTGCTTAAGCCGCCATTTTGTCACACCGTTGAGGGGGAGGAGACTGTCTAGCTAGGCCAATGGCAGGCGTTCATGCCCTCGACCAATAGCAGTACTCGCCTACTAGTATAAATTCTGCTGCTCTTGTATTTAGTTTTAGTTTATCAGAGATTGACATGGTGTAATAACCGAAACCGGTCTTTCTAATTATCAATAAATCAGTGGTTTTTTGACAATATCTTAGTCTTTTTCATTCAATAATTGCTTTTTCATATATACAGTCAATAATTATTTTCTTACTTTATATTATTTATGTAAATTCATCTCTAATTTTGCTGTATTGTAAGCTATTGTATATAGTGTATAAGCCAGTATAAATGTAATCTACATAAATAAATTACTCAATCAATCAATCCCCTCCTCCACCATCTGCTAACAAGCAAAAACTATCCCCTCAAACTAATCTTTGAAACCAATTGCTGTATCACTAAAATATTGTGGCTCAATATTTTTCCACTCCAGTTATCACCCTTCTGTGATTCAGAAATTATTTCATAATCCTCGGTATAAAATGTCTTAACCGTGATCATATAATAGATCATAGCGATCATAATTGTCTCGTTAAAATAGTCACCAATAATAGAGACGCGAGCGAGGTCACTGGACCTTTTCCAATTATTGTTATCCAATAGTTTTCATTTTGATACTCTATTCTATTTTTGCATTCAATTTGTATTTACATTATTGTTTTCAGTGAAAGTAAAGTATTATAGAAAGGCACATCTACTCACACACACACACACACACCAAACACACACAACACACACACACACACACACACACAAGCGCAGTCTCCTTTGCGTGTGTGAGTAAAGGGCCCTGTATGTGTATACTACGTAGTATATCAATGTCGCAGGTAGGCTGGGCGTGTGTGCCTGAGCGTGGGGGAGCGAGGGTCGGC
>NW_024095618.1:0-6992 GCF_014356525.2 Nilaparvata lugens
CACACACACACACCACACACACACACACACACACACACACACACACACACAAGCGCAGTCTCCTTTTGCGTGTGTGAGTAAAGGGCCCTGTATGTGTATACTACGTAGTAGTATTAATGGCGCAGGTAGGCCGGGCGTTTGTGGGGGAGCGAGGGTCGGCTTAATCTTTCAGGGCTCATGGCAGTTTGGACAAACTATAAGAATTCTTTTTTTGAAAACAAGTTGTAAATCCTCTTGATTTCAGTTGTCTTTATATTTGACATTATCATATAAATTATTGATTGATTGATTGCAGATGGACCGCCTATCGATGGACGTGGAGGAATGCGAGATGAACCCAATGTATGCGAAACGCCTCATCAAACAGACGGCCGCCTACTACATGCGATCGGTCAAGATTCGCCCCACTGCGACGACACCGACCACAGAGTACGAAGCGGTCAGCAACAAACGGCCGCTACCGGTAGACCTATCTGACACTCTGTGTGACATGGACATTGAGAACGTGGAGAATGTAGCGCAGAATTTGACGCCTGCGCCGTCGCCCGTCAAGAAGGACTCGGTGGAGCGCTGGCTCATGGACTGCAATGCTGAGAAGGGGGTCGCCGAGGAGTGTGAGAAAGTGACCAATCAGCAGGTGGCCAGTAGTGCAGCGTCACAAGCGGTCAGTTCATGTTTTTTATTAAAAAAAAAAACTCTGTGTTGTTGTGTAAGGCTCAACTCACACTTACGCGACTCAGGTCGAGGAGAGACTCGACTCTAGTCGAGAGCATGTGTTTCCAAATGGTGACGTCGCGGAGACTATAGTGAGGTCCACGTTATGATGGCAGTAGATAAAGATAGAAGAATAGCGATGCCGATTCTCTGCATTAATTAATTATATTTCTACACTGTCATAAACATAATTTGCATCGTTGTGGACCTAGAAAAAGATAGTACCACCGGCTTTGTCGAATGATAGACAAGGATAGCAAAACCAGAGTTGATCGAATACTGTCATTATAACTTGGACCTCACTATGGTCGAGAGCATGTGTTTCCAAATGGTGACGTCGCGGAGACTAGAATCGACTGGTTTGAGTGTCACCATTTGGAAACACATGCTCTCGACTATAGTGAGGCCACGTTATAATGGCAGTGTAGGAAGATAGGAGAAAAGGGTTGCCAGATCTCAGCCTTGCCACCCAAACAGCTGATACTTGTATATCTAATGAATTTAACTGTTCATTATTGTTGAAAATAGTTATTCATATTTTATTATCAAGAAAATATATTTTTTTAAAGATGTAATAATAAATTTCATGATTGAGATAAAATATTTTGTCAGTTAGTTGAATTTCTACATTGTGATAAACGATGTGGCAACATCGCAATGCGTGAAAGAGATAGCGGCATCTGCTTTGTTGAACGATAGACAAGGATAGCAATACCATTGCAAATCACACACTGCCATTATAACGTGGACCTCACTATAGAGTCGAGTCTCTTCTCGACCTGAGTCGCGTAAGTGTGAGTTTAGCCTTAGATATCCATATTGGATGACACCTACTTGAAATGTCAAAACCATTGGACTAATTTGTTGAAACAATATCAAAAATCTGAAATTGTTTTAATAAATTAGTGGTTTTGATACTATCAAGCCGTTTTTTATTATATGATAATGAGGTTAACCCTTTGGCTCAACTCACACTTACGCGACTCAAGTCGGGAAGAGACTGCTACTCTAGTCTCTTCTCGATGCAGCATGTGTTTTCAAATGGTGACACTCAGACCAGTCGATTCAAGTCTCCGCGACCTCACGACTGTGAGTCTGAGTCGAGCGTCGACTCGACGTGTTGGTCGAGCCTCGACTTGAGTTGCATAGTACTATGTATTTTTAATGAAAGTGAGGTTATTGAATGAAAAAGACTAAGAAATTGTCAAAAAACCACAGATTTATTGATACTTAACATCAGAGATTGACATGGTGTAATAACTGAAACCCGTCTTTCTAAGTATCAATAAATCTGTGGTTTTTGACAATTTCTTAGTCTTTTCATTCAATATGAATAATTACCACAATATCAACTTCTCAACTACACAAAAAGTGAAAGAGAGGTTATGTTTTATGAAAGTGATGTTTCATCATTTTATATAAGACAATATATTTATATTAATTATCAAATTTGTTACATGCTAAGTAGTACGAATTAGATTATATTATTAATAAAGTAAGGTTAGAAAATGGAGTAGCGTGGAACTGAAGTAGTGACAATGAGCAAAAAAGTGTTGAGGTCGAGAGACTGGAGTATCCTCGACTGGAGTCGTTCGATTTGAGTCGAGGTAGAGTCAGTTGAGCCTTTGAGTTAGTCGAGTGAAAATGTTAAATATATAAAGGCCTGATTATTAGAAATATAATTTATAATGGATTGATTGATAGCAAAAGCAGTGAATGGAAAGAACGTACTGTAATTATATTTTTTAGAAGTAACAAAGGATTTCCCTAGAAAACTCGTTGAAAATTATTTAGTTATAAGATCAGTTTTATTAACGAAAAATTATGGTTAGTCTATTGAGTGACTAGTTTTAATATGATTAAAAAAAATATATGCAGGTGTCTCACGAAAGTTGTAACAGCCGAAGATAATAGATTCCACATGAAATGTCCAGTAAAATTTTCATATATCGACCTTAGTTTTCCAGATTGTGTCGATATTTTTGAAAAAGTCAATAACTAGAAAACTATCAGTCGAAATCAAATTCCAAGGGCATAGTTGGAAAGTGCAAGAAATTTCCAATAAGATTCATTGACCGTGCGAAGTGAGATCTAAGATTCAAGTCGACGGTTTGGCATTTTTCTTAATGTTTAAATGATTATATGTTGCGCATTTACGGCATTTTACGGCATTTTTCTTAATGTTTAATGTCCTAATGTGCCATTTTACCGCATTTTTCTTAATGTTTGGCATTTTTCTTAATGTTTAAATGATTATATGTTGCGCATTTACGCCGAAACGCGGTAATGGATTTTCATGAAATTTAACAGGTATGTTCCTTTTTTAATTGCGCGTCGACGTATATACAAGGTTTTTTTGAAATTTTGCATTTCAAGATATTTAAAAGGAAAAAGGAGCCTCTCTTCATACGCCAATATTAGAGTAAAAATCAGACTATAGAATTGTTCATCATAATAGCTGACAAGTGATTACACAGATGTGTGGAGAAGCCAGTCTATTGCTGTATTTCCATAAGGTCTATAGTTTCAATCAGGTACTTGTGGATGAGAATACTGCGTGAGGTCTACTGTTCACAGAACTGCTAGTATAATTCGTTCCTTTGACGTTTTTGAACTTTTTATGAGCGCTCAAAGTTGAAAAAAGTACATCCGTCGAGTTCAAACAGTTTGAACGCTCATAAAAAGTTGAAAAAAGGAACAAACTATGAATCTTATTGGATATCTCTCTCTCTTTCCAACCATGCCCTTAGAACCAGATTTTGAATGGTAGTTCTCTAGTTATTGACGTTTTTTAAAAAATATCGACAAATTGATAGATCTCGAAAACTGTTGCAAATTCAATATAGAATCCTGTATAAACAGGATGTGGGCACATCCTGTATAAACTTTATGAACAAAGCAGATATAGTTATAAATTGTGCATGTTCTAGACAAAGACAGTCTGGATGTGGGGAAATCTGTTGGAATTGTCTATTGAATTCACATCCAAATTCTGATGTAGATAGTAGATATTATCTATATTGCATCATCAGTCATACATCAAATTTGAGATAGGGGTACATTGTCAACGGGAATCGATTATTGGTCGTAGAAATAGCTATGCATGAAGAAGATGTGAGGAGTGATCTTATTTGATAAATGTTGGACGTACTTATACACTATACTACTAACTACTATGCGGGCGCACCATAACACAATATGTATTTTGTTTACCGTATTTGAGGCATATCTCGACCTCTTAGATCTACTTCTTCACTATGCACATCTCTGTCTTCTATAGAGGATAGCTGATGTAATACCGGGTTTATCTGATTAATTATTATTATTGTTTGAATTAATCAGTTATATTTCATTCATCAAGAAATATATTTTTCAATGATTAAATTTTAAATATTCATAATGAGATTGATATTGTGTTAATTATAATTCTACATGGTTGAAAAACGATCTGGCAACGTTGCAGAACTAGAAAAGGATAGCGCTATCTGCTTTGTAGAATGATAGCAACACTAATTTTAATCAGATATTGTCATTATAACGTGCACCTCACTATAAATAGTTGTCCAACATCCCCAATACATTCTTTATCTTTACGTTCCTCTAGAATTAGATTCTGAGATAACGATTAAGAGGGTTCGAAGTTTGATGTTTTGTTCATTAAAATTACTAAGGGCCGATTTCCGAGCTCGGATCTATAAGTTCTTGACTTACAGAGTCCAGGACAAAATAGCTCTCGGTCTAAATTGACTTTCTGAGTCACGATTTTATCTTCTAAACTCTGGAGTCTATCAAGTTCTCGACTTATTTGAGTCCAGGACTTTGACGCAGTAAATTATGAGGGAATTCACATATTTTGCTGTTGTATTGTTGGCATTATAACAAAACGGAAACAGCTGATTACAGCGGGACAATTCAAATGAGCATGCTCTCCAAACTATTTTGTAAAAACGTTTCGATTTCTTTGTAGGCGTATTCAAAGCAAAACCTTTGAAAGGTGAATGAATAAACAGTTCATTTTACGTTATGCTATTATTGATCATTGATCCTAACCAGTGATTTTGGAATAAAAATTTCATTAGGCTATTGAGTTTGAAAACGTATTTGTTTTGAAAAAAAAACTGGAGTGATAATTATTATTGTTATTATTATTAATATGTTGAATATGACATTGAATAATACATCAGATTGGAATATAAATTCCAAGGCAATCCTTGTATTATTTTGCTGAACATCTTTAGGTTGTCACCATCGTAAAATGAGGTTACTTTTTTACGCATAATTATCATTCAATTATATTCCAAAATGAACTTGCAAACTAAATTGTGAATTTAGATGGACTAATCCAATAATTTAGGTATTCCATGACATCTATTTGGCTTTTATCTACTCCAAAATATAACTGAATTGTGTTTGCTCAGTTAAGTCTAGAACTTGAATTTAAACCCTACCCTAGTCGAGGGTTTAAAATCACGCTGTTTATGTCTGACTTAACGATTTTGATAAATCCTTGACTCGGAAAGAGCGAGAATCTAATTCAAGTCCTGGACTTATAACCCTTCACTCAGAAAGCGAAATTATAAACTCCAGGGTCTAACATGATCTCTAAACTCCAGAGTCTATTTAAGTCCTCACTACGTTAAGTAGAAAGCCAATTTTCTGACTTCAGAGTTTAAAGCCAGTTAAAGTCTAAACTTAGCTTAATCCCGAGCTCGGAAACCGGTCCCTAGTATTCAATTCCACTCATTGGATTAGATGCATTTATAATTGGCTTTATAATTCAGAGGCCTGGGTTCGAATCCCGGCCAGGGCGAGATATTTTTCACGGGTCACTCCCGTGTTTCGGATGTACACGTTAAACCGGCGATCCCGGCTGCCTAAAACCAGTCGTTTGGTCATGTCAGAGGCCTGAAATTGATCAGATACGACCTGAAAACTCCGACACCAGATCTAAGCCAGCCAGGTCACTCGATATTGTTATTATTTCAGTATATTTATAATTCGTCTGGTGTATGTTTTGAAATTTTCCACTGAAAAGGAACTTTCTTATCATTTGTCATTCTTGCTTTGTTTATTATTCTTCATTTTTGTTTGTTATATTTCCTGTAATAAACTCCCCTCTTCTGGAGGTACCAGGACGAAGGAAAAAGGAAGGAGGAGGATTATTATTATTATAATTCCACTCATATTGTATTCTCAATCACTTGAGTCTCATTGGTTCTTGAAGAATGATGAAGATTTACAATAATTATTAGTAAATCTCTAACCATATATTCTTCAGAAGTACCATATGAAAAAAAACTATCCATTTCATTTTGTAACTAAAGACGCTTGACCTATTCTAGTTTAATTTTCAATGTTAACTATTTTAATTGGATTTATTAATTTAATAAAGTTCAACCGTATATTATTTATTTATTCTTCATTTTATTTATTAATACGGTTTTTTTTTTGTTGCAGGACCAATTATCGATATCATCGAGATGTTTCGACTTTCACCAGTCGACGATGTCGAAGCTAACAGCGAAGTTGCCCCGCGAGCTTCCCGTCGCTGATCGGTACATTCCCGCGCGGGGAGGAGCCAGCTGGCAGACGAGGTTCTCACTCATACCGGTGAGTAGATGGTCACCCATCAACTACTCAACGCATTTACGTTTCCAATATAAACAGGACTTATTATGTAAAATTCCTGTATAGAGACTTATACATATCAATTGTCATATCAATACAGATCAATATGGATAAGAACATTATGGGCCGGTTTCCGAGCTCTGATTTAGCCAAGTCTTAAGTGCGTACAGATTTACGCTGCGCGAATATGAGCAATTCCTTTTAATCACTTGATGCCAAGCTTTTTATATCTGTATCTCCGTCTCTGTAAAAATACAGATTAGTCAGCCTGATTAAAATTGAATTGCTCATGTTCGCGGCGCGTATATCGTACGCACCTACAGACTTTGAACAGCTGGAGTCAAAGATTGGCTTTCCAAAACGGGCGCGTAGTCGCAGCTTTTATAACAGTAGTCGTAGTTTTTATTTCTCATTTCTATAATTGGAAACGTTTTTCCTTGACGAAAGACATAGATCCTTGATAATTTAAAAGAGCTTAAACTTTTTATAATACAATAACAATTTTGAAGTATTAAACAATAAAGTAAATTTTATACAATAATTGAATGTGGAACGTTCTCAGGCTTCAAAGCATACCAGTAACATGTATCTAACTATTCTATTGAAAGTGACATAGTTTGTATACTAGTTTATACCACTTTCAATTTGCA
>NW_024095619.1:0-6137 GCF_014356525.2 Nilaparvata lugens
TTTGATAAATTTTGTGGAGTAGCTATAATTGAAACATTGCGAGATTTGATTTTGAAGTGATTTGAAACCTTATAAACATTCATGCAAATGAATGCATGTCAAACCGATTCGGCTTCATATTCTCCTACATTGCATATCATGTGAATCTTCATTGATTGCCATCAATAGAAGTCAACAAGTGAACAATTATGATACACAGTACAAAATTAGATTTTAAAAACTATTCAACATTCATTATTAATTATCCTCAATGAATGTTAATATTATTATTAAACGAATTCCAATTAAATGCTGCAAATCACCCTGAAGACTTCTGCTACTGCAAATATTGACAACTGGATAAACAGCTGGTGGAAATTCGATGAGCTCTATATACAAAATTATTTGTCGAACCCAGTACCTCAATTGTCGGTCAGGAATGCTTACCCTTACACCAAACTGACAATCTCTGATAGCAGCGCTCATTTTTTACAAAGCCATAGCGGCCACCAGTCTACAGATGGCAATTAAACAAAATTAACTTAATTATATCATTTGAACAATGCACTTTCAATTTATTTCCATCTGTAGACTCAATGAATGTTGAAAAGTGTACTATTTAGTGAATTATAATTTGTTCTTCTTGTTGTTCACACTCACACTTTCATCGCTCCCAAACAAACCTTGTGGCCAAGTGAAAGTATCAAAATATGTGTGCCACAATATTCAAATTCAGTATCAACTAACAAGAACTAACTGGCTTGTGTCTCAAGAGGCTCCCGCATGTCTTGAATGGTCGAGCAGCCATTTGCATTCTCAGGCGTTTTGGGGGCCTTCACCGCCACTACCGCCTCCACCACCTCCACCGCCTCCACCGTCTCCACCGCCTCCACCGCCTTTACCGCCTCCACAAGAGGTTCCTTGTGCTTGGAATGCACGACATGCTATACCAGGCAGCTCACGAATTTGTCAGTAATGAACAACCCGCTTGTTTGTGAGAGAAGAGCGATAGTGAAATTCACTCTGAATTTTCAGTATTGGTTAAATGTAAGGTACTGATGTTATCCTTTAAGTACTGCTGAAAGTTCAAGATAGGCCCGACCACAGTGAGGTTCACTTTCTATTGACAGCTTGGTTAATGAGAAGAATTGATGCTATCCAATGAGAGATGCTGACAGCCTGAAATGAATCTTACTCTAGTAGGCTGTAGTCAGATTCATTTTCGACTGTCAGTGCTCGTGGAATAGGAAGTGCTAGGAGGAAGAAGAGAAGAAGAAAGAAGAAGAAGAAGAAGAAGAAAGAAGAAGAAGAAGAAGAAAAGAAGAAGAAGAAGAAAGTAGGAAAGGAGAAGAGAAGAAGAAGAAGAAGGAGAGAAGAAGAAGAAGAAGAAGAAGAAGAAGAAGAATAAGAAGAAAAGAATAAGAAGAAGAAGAAGAAGAAGAAGAAGAAGAAGAAGAAGAAGAAGAAGAAAAGAGAGAAGAAGAAGAAGAGGAAGAAGAAGAAGAAAAGAAGAAGAAGAAGAAGAAGAAGAAGAAGAAGAAGTGCTATACCAAATATAATTATGCTGACTGCTGAGTGAGGCAGACTGCAGTGGAATTTTATCTAAACTGACAGCGTTGGTTAAACAAGAAGTATTGATGTTATATTATTAGGACTAGTGACAGTTGGAAGTGAGTCACACTGTTGTGAGATTCAATAACAACTGTCAGTGTTGGTTAAATAGGGATCATTGGTGTTATACAACAAGGAATGCTGACAATTTAAAGTGGATCTGATGACGATGACTCATCAGTCTTGCACTCACTGCCAGCAACATAAATTTATTTCGAAAACTATTTGTGTAGTTGAGAAGTTGATATTGTGGTAATTATTCATATTGAATGAAAAGACTGAGAAATTTGTCAAAAAACCACTGATTTATTGATAATTAGAAAGACCGGTTTCGGTTATTACACCATTGTCAATCTCTGATAATATCACTATTGATAATATGATAATATCACTATTGATAATATTGATATTGATAATATCAGAGATTGACAATGGTGTAATAACCGAAACCGGTCTTCTAATTACAAAAATCAGTGGTTTTTTGACAATTTCTCAGTCTTTTTCATTCAATTATTTCGAAAACTTGGGGAAAACCTAACTTAGGCTTTCAATTCGATTTCGCTCATTGTTTGCCTATTCTTTCCACAGTGCTATGTTTGCGAAAAAAGTTTGATTATGCAGCTCTAGAAATCTTATCTGATCCGTTCAAATTATTGCGGAAAAAGTTTGATTATGGCAATATTATAGAAATCTTATCTGATCCGTTTTTTAATTATTGCGAAAAAAGTTTGATTATGGCAACTCTAGAAATCTTATCTGATCCGCTTTAATTATTATTCAAACCAAGATTAAGTCTGCTTATTTTAGTGACACTGTTAAGGATCAATTTTAATCATAAGAGTTGATCTTAGTGAATTTACGAGTGTAAGGCTAATCAAGAAACTCAGTGTGCAATTGATTTCAACTCCCATTCCTCTACATCTAATAAATTGAAGTGGCCTATTATAAAGTGTTTTATAAATCGATGTATTGGGGTATTTTTTATGTCGAGAGGCAAATGATATGTTGAATACTGTTACTGGCTACTGATGTAACTGAAAACATTCCAAGGTTGTCTTTTGTATTTTTCCATAGAATATCGGGGGCCGAGCTTCGCTCTGGAGTACAAAAGCATAAAACAAATGATCACGAAAGAAGAAATTATAATAACATCATAGTTCATACGAAATTTTCTATCTAATCACAGTAAATTGATATTAAATTAATAAATAAATAAATGTTTATTTCCCAAAAAAAACTAAAACTACAACATCATTACACAAAATATTAGATAATTTACAATATTACATACAATAGTTAGTTACAAAAAAATTCTTATAATGTGTCCTCTACTTGTTTAGTTTTTTCTGTGTGGAAATTGACCTACTCCACTATGGCGTACCATGTTCTAGAGTAGGTTTGTTGTTTTTTTGTGCGTATTATTAATTAGTTAGTGTTTAGTAAGTCATTAGGTGGTTAGTTGTTGTTTGAAATAATGTTTTCTATGTTCTGTCTTCCTTTGCTCTGTTTAAAGTTTGCAGGAAGTAGATTATATAATTTTGGTGCTAAATGATTGAAATGTCTCTGGTATAGTGCCTTCCTTGCAACACTAGTGATGAGAAGATTCCTGTATCTGGTGTTGTGTAGTTGTGGTTTCTGGTTTGAAATGTTGTTGGGTTCTTGTGTAATCTGCATAGTATCTCCTTGGAGTAAGCTGTCTTGGATCCATCACGTCAAACTCTTGATAGCTGGTCTGATGAATAGCGTGGAGGCTTCTGGTTGATGACCCTCATGATCAGCTTCTGTACCCTGAGGAGCGGTTCGATGTGCAAGAAGCTTGCACCTCCCCATCCCACAATCCCATACAGCATGAGGGACGAGCTAGAGAGAAGTAGATAACTCTTAGACATCCCTTGTCGACCAGTGTCCTCAGAATCCTGAATCTGCAGATAGTCTTCCTCAGTCTCCCGCATAATTCATTGAGATGATGATCCCAGCGCAGAAAAGAGTCCATTGTAACCCAATTCCCATAGGAATGCAAAAAATTCCCTCACAAAGGCCCCGGTTGCTCAATTGGTTGAATTTTAATCCTGATTAAGTTCACGTAAACCAAATCAGAGAAGACCATTTTAAAAAGATGATCTACTGGAATTAATCAGGATTGAAAATAACCGGCTTTTTTGCAACCTGATTGAATGATTACAGCTGAAAGTTCACAGCTAAGTCATAATTTTGACACAGTCCCACACACTTGAGCTCGCTCACTCACTTCCATCATCAACAGACGACGAATAATTATTATCAGCTGTCTTTTCAAGGATGAATAATAATTATTATCCTTTTAATGTCCTTCAGCGAGTTTTCTCAGGGATGAGACCTAGTGCAATCGAATCTTATATTATAACCTACTATCGTTAGAGCCGTTTTCAATATCTGGGAAATACAAACATATAAACATCCAAACATAATATCGGGGCACCGAGCTTCGCTCGTTATTTTTATTTATTGATAAACAGAACACAATTCTCTAAATGAGGTGTTTATATTCCACACTGGCTATATGCATCTTATGAATTTCGGGTTGCAATATTTTGATTTTTCACATACTCACTCGCTCACTCACTTTTTTACTATCCACAGCTGTTCCAGCCAAGGATGAATTGTCCTTTTAATGTTGTTCAGCGAGTTTTCCCAAGGATGAGACCTAGTACAATCGAATTTTTATATCAAAAACCTAGTATGTTACAGAACGGCTCCAACGATTCTCACGAAATCCAGAACATAGTATAGGTAGAACATGGAACATAGTAGAGAACTCGCTGAAGGGCATTAAAGGATAATTATTATTCATCCTTGGAAAAGCAGCTGATAATAGCTATTACGTCGTCTGTTGGTGATGAAAGTGAGTGAACGAGTTCATGTGTGTGGTACTGTATCAAAATTATGACTCAACTGTTGTAATCATTCAATCGGTACTTAGTGCCTGTTGCAAAAAATCCGGGTTATTTTCAATCCTGATTAATTCCAGTAGATCCATCTTTTTGAAATGGTCTTCTCTCATTTGGTTCACGTGAAGTTAAACAGGATTAAATTGAACTGGTTTTTGTGCAACTGTGCAATGTGAGGGAAAGTTTTGCATTCTTCTGGGAATTAATCTCAATTGGATAGAACATGTTCTGTATGAATGTTATTATATTTTCCTTTCGTAATGAATTGTTTATGCTTCTGTACTCCAGAGCGAAGCTCGGTCCCCGATATTATAGGATAAACAGAAATTGCTCGCTTAATATAATCGGATAGTTTTGCTATAGATGTCTACATTGAAAACCTCTCTTTCTACGTCCATCTGATTTGCAATTACTGAAACTGATCATGAATTTGAAAAAGGTTAATCACATTGATTGATTTGCGTAATGTTAGAGACATAAGTCGTTGATCTGCAGTGAAAGGCCCGGACTTATTGAGTATCAAAATACTCGATTGAGTACAGTTTAACTTTTACAAAGAGCTCTACCAACCCAGTCGATTCTCCTATGTAATCCACACTAATGCCACGGACTTTTGTTTTGCTTGTATAACAAGTGAGATTTGTTTTCAAACTATCAGCAAAGGTTTATGGGAATCATTGATGCCGTTTACAAGTAATGCTGACAGAGTAAAGTGAATTTGACTGGAGGTGAAGCCGTGTGTTTACCATATTCATTGAAGATTATAAGGCAGAGCTGAAGGCTCAACTCACACAGTAAGAAACCCCCACCAAATCGGGTATACAGGTGAACTTCACTGCGCTTTGAAACTATTGAGAGATCATTTGTTGCGAATTTGTTTGAAAGTTTAAGAATAACAGCAGATATTGAGCTCCGTGAAGCTGGCCCCACCCTGTTGAGCACTTTTTTTGTAATAGAACCAAAAAATGTGCTAAAAATTTTCTCTTAGAAAATTCACTTTAAAAAATGTGTGCTAGATTAAAAAACTATTAAGAGATCATTTGTTGCGAATTTGTTTGAAAGTTTGAGAATAGCAGTAGATATTGAGCTCCGTGAAGCTGGCCCCACCCTGTTGACACAATTTTTTGTTGATAGAACCAAAAAATGTGCTGAAAATGTTCTCTTAGAATATTCACTTTAAAAAATATGTGCTAGATTAAAAAACTATTAAGAGATCATTTGTTGCGAATTTGTTTGAAAGTTTAAGAATAGCAGTTGATATTTAGCTCCGTGAGCTGGCCCCACCCTGTTGAACACATTTTTTTGTTGATAGAACCAAAAATGTGCTAAAAATGTTCTCTTAGAATATTCACTTAAAAAATATGTGCTAGATTAAAAAACTATTAAGAGACATTTTCAAGTCAAAAGTCAGTGATTAAATAATTCAAAAAGGGTACTGAGATTTTTATTTTTCTTTCTATTTTTATTACAAGTAGCCCTATACAGAAAAAGATAACTAAGATGACACTCTGTATAAGTATATTTTCTGATACTATAACAATATAACAGTCATCAAATATTCAATTGAAATATTTATAACTATTAATTCACTTGACTTGAAACAGTTGTAAACTGATATCT
>NW_024095620.1:0-6749 GCF_014356525.2 Nilaparvata lugens
AAGTCAGTGATTAAATAATTCAAAAAGGGTACTGAGATTTTTATTTTTCTTTCTATTTTTATTACAAGTAGCCCTATACAGAAAAAGATAACTAAGATGACACTCTGTATAAGTATATTTCTGATACTATAAACAATATAACAGTACATCAAATATTCAATTGAAATATGGTTATAACTATATAAGTTCACTTGACTTGAAACAGTTGTAAACTGATATCTCTTATCTCGATCGACTCTTTATCAAGAGAAGAAAAGATGAGAAGGGTCATATTTGGCAAAATTTTTCCCTCTTTGATTGGTTTTCAGTAGACACTTAATAGAATATTCTGGATTTTTTCACAGATATTGTTTTTCAAACATCTGCATCTTGAATAATTTGATCACTTTATATCAAGGTAATTATGTTCCTTGTAGTAATCTGTATTTTATTTTTTAATTTATGTTCCCAGTTTGAATATTATAATACTCATGTAATGAATTTCATGTTACATCTGAAAATTATCTAAAATATTTATTTTGAACGAAAAATTTGAAAACTTTTCATAGAGATGAGCTAGTAGATTTGTAATAAATTTATCAGCTTTTATGATTTTTACATTTATTCTGTGCTTGACTGTTCATTGCTTATTACTTTTAGCTTGCTTCTTTCCACTCTGACAGAGAATGAGAATTATTTTACTTCACACTTGAAATTTTATGATTTATATTCACTTTGAAAATGCTTTTCCTTAGTATTGAGCCACCTGTGGAAGCGACAGTTTGCTTTTTTATATAAGGCTTATAGCTAAGTAATTTGTAGAGAATTTATAAATATTTAATTATAAAATTATTTACCCTATTAGATCATAGTTTGTGCCCTCTGAATTTGTTTCTTCTAGTAAAAATAACTTATTAATTTGTCAAGATGTTTTAAATAATTATTATTTATCATTGAACTACCTTGCGTGACCTTTGCGTAAGGAATTCATTATTCCACATTTAATTCCATTAATCCATCTGTGTATAAATACAAATATAAATGTGAGTACCCTTTTTAATTATTATTAATAGCCGAAACATGGCGTGACGAAATATTTAAAAGGTTACTGAGATTTATTTTTATTTATATTCATAAGTAGCCAAACTAATGAAAAAAGACAATTAGATTGCGAATCCATCTGTGTTCTGTGTAATCTTCTACAGAACTGTTATCCTACAGCTTCCATGCAAATGAATAAATCAATGAATTAATCACATAGGATTGAGTTATTTTTGTTGTGATAGTAGAACAATGAATATTATTTTCAAAGAAAACTATCAAAGGAAGATCTCTATGTGATTCAAATTTCAATATAGTAACATGATGAATTGTATGTTTCAGGTTCACGTTGAGGAATATGTACCAAGCAGCCAGAACCGGAGATGCAGAAAAAATGGTTCAGATTCTTGGTAAGTGATTACTGAACATTTTAAAAATATATCAGTCTTGATGGTGAATCCTCAATAAGTTCAATCAGTCTCTTTATTTAAGATATAATGTTTGTACTTGAATGGTCAAAATATCAAAACAATTATTTATATATATAGCCTAGTATTTAAAACCAATATGATTTTCAATTATTATTATTTGAATATCAGATCAACTATATTGAGAACTAATTAAAAAATAAACAATTGTTTTCGACATTCGTTTTCAACGAGAAGTTCTCAGTTTGTCAAAATCCCAGTTCATCAAGTAAGTTTACCAATGTTGACCATTTATCGAGATACTGAAACAAATGATCAGTTGAGCCATTCAGCTCTTCAAGTTTCACGGCATCAAGTTTCACCGCTATGGCTTTGTATAGAATGAGCGCTGCTATCCAGAGACTGACAGTTTGGTGTAAGGGTAAGCATTCCTGACCGGCATTTAGGAGGTACTGGGTTCGATTCCCGGGCTGGCAAATAATTTTTGAATTGTAGCGCTCATCGAATTTCCATCTAGCTGTTTACCCTGTTGTCAATATTTGCAGTAGCAGAAGTCTTCGGGGTGATTTAAACCATTTAATTGGGATTTTCGTTTAATAATGAAAATGTTCTATGTGAATTCTATTCCAATACCTAAAATAGTGCCGTTTGACTGCTCAACATTTTATTTTATTATACTATTTTGGCCATGTTGTGTTTTGTAGCGTCAGGCCTGAACGCAAACCACCAGTTCCGCGAGTGGTCGCTAGGCTCGGCAATGCACGCGGCTTGCCACAACGGCCACCTGGCAGTGGTGCACTTGCTGGTGCAAGCGGGCGCCTCGCCTGACATTCTGGACAAGGAGCAGAACACGCCACTCATGCTTGCTGTGTTGGCTGGCCACAACCGTATTGTTAACTACCTCGTCAAAGCTGGAGCCAGTGTTTCGTTCAAGGTAGGCGCCGAATCACAGAATACATACAGAAGGGAAACTCGACCACAGAATCGTGTTCCAAAATCCGTCATCTTGAAGGGAATTAGATTTAGCTAGTGCTAAGTAGAGATTATACTTTATACTTTTCAATAATTTAAAAATGAATTATCATAGTAAATTGAGATTGAATATTTAGAAATAATTTAATTTCCACCTGGGCCAGAAGTCGCGGAGCTATAGTGAGGTCCACGTTATAATGGCAGTGAAGAAAGATAGGAGAACAACGTTGCCGATCCTCTGTCTTGTCAAAGCCTTCTATAGACGTTAGCTGATACAGGTTTATTGATGTAATATTTACGGTTCATTTTCGTTTAAAATAATCAATATATTTTATTAGCAAGAAATTATATTTTTCAATAATTAAGATGAAGTATTTTGTTAATTAATAATTATCATTGTTAAAAGACGATCTGGCAACAGAGCAAAGCGAGAAATAGATAGCGCTATCGGCTTTGATGAATGATAGACAAGGATAACAATACCATTGCAAATCAAACACTGCCATTATAACGTGGACCTCACTATAGTGCTACCAGATATAACTGGTCTTATACCTTATATCCATTATATATGGTATTGCTATCCTTGTCTATCATTCAACAAAAGCGGATAGCGCTATCTCTTTCTCGCTTTGCTCTGTTGCCAGAACGTCTTTCAACTATGTAGAATAATTAATTAACAAAATATTTCATCTTGATTATTGAAAATAGTTATTTGTGCAACTAGTGCGCAAAGTGACAGTTTGCTGCACCGAAAGAAACGTTTACGCACGAGCCGTAGGCGAGTGCGGAATGATGGTTTCTTGAGTGCAGCAAACGAACTTTGCGCACATATTTCACATTAAATTTTTCCTACAGTTACCATTGAATATGAAAAGTGGGTAATTATGGGTAAAATTCCCTGAAATCCATCAAATGTTTTCTGTGTAATTTTATTATTAATAAAGCCTTAATTTTTTTAAAATTGAAATAATAATAATGAATTATCATGATTAGTAATTCAATTGAAAATTTATGTGACTGCTTGAAGGGGGTTTATCTTATGTAAGCATTGAAATGACAATAATCATGGCACATAATGGCAAGGCAACGATTTTCTCCACTGCCATAATAACGTGGGCCTCACTATTAGTATTGCCAACTTTATTTTGATTTTCCTGCACTGGTGCTCCATATAACTTACTAACTATTTTGCGTTGTCATGCTGCAAATCTGGAGTCCGCAAAGAACTCACTTTGCGCACTAGTGCGGAAAAGTGATTCTTTGCGGCCTGCAATCAGTGCAGAAATGGTCACTTTTCAAGGTATCTGTAGGAAAATATAATTTCTTGCCTAATAAAATATAATTGATTATTTTAAACGAGGATGAACAGTTGATATTACATCAATAAACCTGTATCAGCTTAACGTCTTTAGAAGGCATTGACAAGACAGAGGATTGGCAACGTTTTTCTCCCATCTTTCTTCTCTTCCATTATAACGTAGACCTCACTATAGCTTCGAGACTTCTGACCCATGTGGAAATTGAATTAATTTCCCAAATATGCAATCTCAATTATGAAAATTCTTTCTGAAATCATTGAAAAGTACATTTTCTTGACGAACAAAATGTAATTATTGATTATTCTCAACAAGAATAAACAATTTATATTATATCAGATATACTGGGAATCCTATCTTCTATAGAACGCAGTGGCAAGGCAGATAATCGGCATCCCTGTGTCCTATATTTTTCTGGCCCATGTGAAAATTGAATTAATTTCCCAAATATGCAATCTCAGTTATGAAAATTAATTCTTAAATCATTGAAAAGTATATTCTCTTGAATAAAATGTAATTGATTATTGTTAACAAGAATTAACAATTTATATTATGAAGGATATACTGGGAATGCTATCTTCTATAGAAGGCAGTGGCAATGCAGAGAACCGGCATCCCTGTGTCTTATTTATTTATTTACAACAATATGGGAGCATACGGGAAACCCCCAAAAATTGCTTCCAATCAAAGAAATTACAATAATCACTTTACAAAGAAATTGAAAAGCGAGAGAAAGAAACAAGGAAAATAGTTATTTGGCAACTAGTGCGCAAAGTGACAGTTTGCTGCCCCGAAAAACGGCTCGGGCGGAATGGTTTCTTGAGTGCAGCAGAGGAACTTTGCGCACGTATATTCACATTAAGTTTTTCCCACAGTTACCATTGAATATGAAAAGTTTGTAATTATGGGTAAATTGCCTGAAATGCATCAAATGTTTTTTCTGTGTAATTTTATTATTGATAAAAACCTTAATTTATTGTCACATTGATAATATAGTAGTAAGGAATGAAGGCTGTGTGCTGAATGTCGCGGCGTCATCCACTGGTGTACACCATGTCTTGATATTATTATAACGTGCACCACAGTCACTGTTACCAACTTCATTTTCATTTTCCTGCACTGGTGCTCCATATAACCTACTAACTATGCGTTGTCATGCGTTGTCATATAAGCATGCGTTGTCATGTTGCAAATCTGGAGTACGCAAAGTACTCACTTTGCGCACTAGTGCGGAAAAGTGATTCTTTGCGGCCTGCAATCAGTGCAGAAATGGTCACTTTTCAAGGTATCTGTAGGAAAAAACTATTTCATATTAGTGAAGAAAAAAATGTTATGAGAAACTAAAGATACTGAAAACTGAATAATATACTGGATACTAGAGACTATACTCTAGTCTAAAGTCTTATATTAAGTCTTATATGTTCCACTGACATTATAACGTAGACCTCTCTTCAGTGTGGTTTGTGTTGAACAGGGCAGTGAAGGCATGACTTCGTTGCACCTGGCGGCAAAGACTGGCAACCTTGAGGCATGCCACTACTTGCTCAGCAATCCCAACATGCCGCGTTTCTTCATTGACTCGGTCGACGACGGTAGATGGACGCCTCTCGTGTGGGCTGCCGAACACTGTCATTCCCATGTTGTCAGGTATGCTATATTACAAATTTTATAATTCAAGTCAGTTGCATTTAGTTGAATTTGAGTTGTATGGCGCATTACATAACTAGTAATTCCGTGAACAGTAGACCTCACGTAGTTTTCTCATCCACAAGTATCTGGTGTCAACTGTTCACCAGCTTCAAGTTTCAAGTTTTTATTGGGCCATTTGAACATATAAGTTACATATAGCCAAGTCACAATTCACATTGAAGAAACATACAATAAATTGCACAAATACAATACATACAATAGACAGTAATAAATAAAACAGATCAGTTAAAGCAAATTTACAATTAGATCAGATAATTAAGTCTCCTGTACTTGGGTATCAATAGACAACAAAAGCATTATATCAAATTGACTAGGGTGTTGTGATCAGCAGTAATGAATTCCTCTACTGAGTAAAATTGATTCACAATCAACCAGGATCTAAGTACTTGGAGAAAACGTTTATTTGGCAAGGATCTAACTTGAGTTGGTAGCAAGTTATGGAATTTGTAGCCTATCACAGGTTAGCTCGACTTGGACTTTTCTATTTTTGAGCCCTACAACTTTTTTCATGAATTGGGGGTTATGTTCTGAATTGGTCGTGTGTTTATGGATCGAATAAATAAAAAATAAAATAAAATAATAAATAAATAATTCAAAATTGGTGTTTTATTCATAATAAACATTTTGCACTGGCTGTAATATTGAAAAATATTAAATATTCATGAAATATTATCTTACTTTACTTTAGTTGGCTCACAGTCATGGGTGGACCTTGGCCTCCTCAACACAATGCCTCCAATCGTCTCTTCTCTGGGATCTTTGCCGCCCGTTGTTGGATACGCCCAGCACACGCAGATCACCTATCACATCATTTATCCATCTCGTTCTCGGTCTTCCTCTCTTTCTCATCCCCATCATTCGTCCATCCAGCAGTCTAAGTTGGGTCCTTTCCATATTCATTCTCACCACATGTCCAAGCCATTCCATCCTTCTTGCCTTAATAAATCTTACAATATTTCCTTCCCCCTATAGCCTCATCGATTTCGCTGTTATGTCTGGTTTCTCCAACCCCTCCATCACATAGTGATCCCCAGATCCTTCGATAACATTCTTCTCGCGAATGACTTCAGTGCTCTTTCATCCCTGCTCAGCAATGTCCATGTCTCTAGTTGCTCTTGATACTATTCTACTCTTAAAATTCCTTTGATTTGCAAAATATGCTCGATACCCATCATAATTCTGCTAGAAATTTCTTGGCTAGTCTTATTGTCGGCTGTCAGTGTAACTCCAAGATACTTAAACTCGTTGACACCTTCAATGCTGCAATCATCATGAAAATATTTTCTTAAAAATGTTATTA
>NW_024095621.1:0-7210 GCF_014356525.2 Nilaparvata lugens
CCACCTATAATCAGTACAAAAAGAGCTGAGCCTTGTGTCTCGATATGAAATTTATTATGAGATTTAAAATTCTTTTAAATTGTTTTTCTCAAAAAACATACACAATTATAATCATATAATATTACATCTAAAAATAATACAAGATAAATACTATTAAAATATATTAAAATACTCCCAAAACTGCAGTATATTTTTTATGTCCATCTATGTTTAAGGAGTAGCCTACAAGGTAAAACATGTGCGTGATTTGATTTGATTTATTAGGTTTTTCATTTTGATTCAAATTTCCAAATAAGTGCAATATTTTTAAAGTTTTTAATTTATGTGATACATTCTGTGATTCATTTAGAGTATAACATCAACCTTCAAAATTTTCAATTCATTATTCCTGGACCGAAAACAAGTGACGAAGCAGTGTGTGATTCCATAACCTTATCTTTTGAACAACATTAGCATTTATCAAAATTTTTGGAGAGAAATAGTACAGGCTCAGCCTAGTTTTTCCTCCAATGTCATAATTTTATTGTATTATGATTATAGTGTTTTATACAATAAATAAATGAATGAATGATAATGATGCTCTGATAATCCTGATATAATGATATCATAATCAGTAATTTTTTTTTTAATTATGTAATTTGCTATGATTTAACGTCAAATGCATTATTCCATATTTCTAATACAATTTTGTAACTAACCTGTCTGTAAGCTTCATTCTTTTCTCGTTCCAGTCGATCTTTCCATTCTGACATGCGTTCCTTCTCTTCCCGTATCTGTCAACAAAGAAAAATAACCGATTAATACTAAATAAGTAAATATACTCACAATATTGAACACAATCATCATTAGACTATTTGTAAGGAATGCTAGAAGTGTGTTATTCTTGCATTTGGTAATCAATAGTTTCATCTTTTCTACCAAATAAAATAGGGTTTTATTCTGGCCAAAACACAGTATAAATTAAG
Organism: Nilaparvata lugens; assembly: GCF_014356525.2. Lineage (NCBI taxonomy): Eukaryota > Metazoa > Arthropoda > Insecta > Hemiptera > Delphacidae > Nilaparvata > Nilaparvata lugens. The sequence continues at coordinate 966 of NW_024095621.1, forward strand.
AATAAATGAATTCATCTGTCAATTTAAAATAAAATATCACACTCGAAATAGGTTATATGAAGATAAAGTGGAAGTGCAACATAAAATACTGAATTTTATGTTACATCAACATAAAACCAATCAATATAATTTATCATAGAACCAACATAAAATACTAGCGAACAAATTTGTTCGTTAATTCAACAAATTTTTTCGCTAGTAGGATTAGGCCTCCACCTCTAGAAAATTGAATTTCTGATATAACATGCCCACTATATTATAATATACTCGTACTCTGATATTTATAGCAATTCATTTCATAAAAAACAAAATGAAAAATAAAAACAACCTTTCTAGAACCTTATTCAAATCAAGCTCTAATATTCTTAACTATCTAACTGTTTCCTATGGGCGTGTAGTGTGTATACAAATAATTTGCATAAGCTCTATTCTTATTCATGATAGTAATGCTAAAATTATACACACAATACCAAAAAAGACTTGAACCAATTTGCTCATACTAATCCACCTTTTTTCTAAGCAGAAACCATCCGCATTATTGAAAGCTTCCTGTTCATCAGAACACATTCCCATGTCGTCACATCCATTGTCATTTTACTTAATTCACTGGTTTACAAATTACAAATATATGTATATTGTCATCCGGATTAGCAAGTTCTAATTATAGTCATGCAAAATTACATGGGAAATGTGTTCGATGAACAGGAAGCTTTCAATAATGCGGATGGTTTCTGCTTAGAAAAAAGGTGGATTAGTATGAGCAAATTGGTTCAAGTCTTTTTTGGTATTGTGTGTATAATTTTAGCATTACTATCATGAATAAGAATAGAGCTTATGCAAATTATGGATTTACACACTACACGCCCATAGGAAACAGTTAGATAGTTAAGAATATTAGAGCTTGATTTGAATAAGGTTCTAGAAAGGTTGTTTTTATTTTTCATTTTGTTTTTATGAAATGAATTGCTATAAATATCAGAGTACGAGTATATTATAATATAGTGGGCATGTTATATCAGAAATTCAATTTTCTAGAGGTGGAGGCCTAATCCTACTAGCGAAAAAATTTGTTGAATTAACGAACAAATTTGTTCGCTAGTATTTTATGTTGGTTCTATGATAAATTATATTGATTGGTTTTATGTTGATGTAACATAAAATTCAGTATTTTATGTTGCACTTCCACTTTATCTTCATATAACCTATTTCGAGTGTGATATTTTATTTTAAATTGACAGATGAATTCATTTATTCTTAATTTTATACTGTGTTTTGGCCAGAATAAAACCCTATTTTATTTGGTAGGGGAAACTATTAATTACCAAAATGCAAGAATTACACACTTCTAGCATTCTTTACAAAATAATCTAATGATGATTGTGTTCAATATTGTGAGTATATTTACTAATTTAGTATTAATCGGTTATTTTTCTTTGTTGACAGATACGGGAAGAGAAGGAACGCATGTCAGAATGGAAAGATCGACTGGAACGAGAAAAGAATGAAGCTTACAGACAGGTTAGTTATTCAAAAATGTATTAGAATAATATGGAATAATCATTTGACGTTAAATCATAGCAAATTACATAATTAAAAAAAAAATTACTGATTATGATATCATTATATCAGGATTATCAGAGCATCATTATCATTCATTCATTTATTTATTGTATAAAACACTATAATCATAATACAATAAAATTATGACATTGGAGGAAAAACTAGGCTGAGCCTGTACTATTTCTCTCCAAAAATTTTGATAAATGCTAATGTTGTTCAAAAGATAAGGTTATGGAATCACACACTGCTTCGTCACTTGTTTTCGGTCCAGGAATAATGAATTGAAAATTTTGAAGGTTGATGTTATACTCTAAATGAATCACAGAATGTATCACAATAAATTAAAAACTTTAAAAATATTGCACTTATTTGGAAATTTGAATTCAAAATGAAAAACCTAATAAAATCAAATCAAATCACGCACATGTTTTACCTTGTAGGCTACTCCTTAAACATAGATGGACATAAAAATATACTGCAGTTTTGGGAGTATTTAATATATTTTAATAGTATTTATCTTGTATTATTTTTAGATGTAATATTATATGATTATAATTGTGTATGTTTTTTGAGAAAAACAATTTAAAAGAATTTTAAATCTCATAATAAATTTCAATATCGAGACACAAGGCTCAGCTCTTTTTTGTATGATTATAGGTGGAAGTTTATTTATTTATTTATTCGTGGACAGAATCACAAATCATATAATATGATTAGGAAGGAACAACAGGCTTGGCCCAAATCTATCTAAAGTTGCGAACATTCAGGCCAATCATTACATTTGTTCAACTAATCACTCAGTCTATGTTTTTAAAACAGACACTTTATCAATGAAATCATTTTTATTTTATTGCTAGTATAAATATTGCAATATAGTCTATTTATCTACTGAACCCTTTTTTAAAAGTATTGTTGTTGTGGCCTTGCATCAATTTCTTTCCAGTCCTCATTTCTTGAGCTGTTAATTTTATTAATCTCAGTTGAAATTGTAAGAACCTTTTTGAGACGTTGAATCAAATCTGTTTCAAAAACAGCATTCCAGTCCACATTTCTTGAGTTGTTGATTTTACGAGTTCAAACAATTCCAGTTCCTGACTCCTCAAGTTTTTTTCTCCTGCCACTTCTTCCATGTTTCATCCTCGTCATCATCCTCGAACTCTTCATCCTCCTCCTCATCATAGCTGGTCGCATAGGTTGTCTTCTTATTGCTGTCGTTGGGTAAGGGGGGCGGGAAATCGTCCTTGCTGAAACTTCCCGTGCTGCCCGGTATGATCACATTTTCGTCGTACAAATTTTCGCCATGCTTTTTGACCGGATTACCGTCTTCATCCCTCTCCTCATCCTCCTCTTCTTCTTCACCCCCCTCGTTCATCATTGGTTGAGCGGCGTTGTTTTCGTCGCCAGTTGGTTCTGGAGTTTCAGGAACTGTAGCACCTGTCCTTTCACCATCCTCCGCTTTTCCGTCTCCAACCATATTCTCAGTGCTCGTGTATTGTGAGGCCAGTTTCAGTGCATAGTAATCCCTCATCATGCGAAAAAGCGCCGACATATTCTCTTGTGCCGTCGCCTCATCCATGTTATGCACCTTCTTCTTCTTCTTTTTCCGCGGTTTCGACTTTTTTGGCTTCACTGGTGGCGGCTTCGCCTCCTCCTTTTTGGGCGCCTCTTTGTTCGGGTCTTGGCCCCATAATTTCAGCTTCAATTGTTGGCACAGGTAGCAAGGATTGTTGCAACAGCGTGTTTCAACTTTTGATCTTTCGGTTCTCGAGCCTCTATTTTCGTTCATCATTTTTCATCAGTTAGTTCTTACAAACTTTGTATTACTGAAAAAGGTTGTTGCAAATAGAAAATTTCTTGGCTGCAAGTAGAAAATTCTGTAACAAATCTATATTTTCTTGACTTTAACTGAAAAATGTAGTAATAAATCAATATTTTCCTGTCTCTATTAACTGGAAAATGTTGCGATAAATCATTATTTTCTTGAATTTTAAGTGTAAAATCTGGTAACAAATCAATATTTTCTCAAATCTACTATCAACTTGAAAATATTATGAGAAATATGTATTTCCTTGGATCATTCCTTGAAAATCTATTTGATTTGGTGTTGTGTTAATCCCATTAAAAATTGTTTTATCTCCTCAGCTCCTCATCAATGGATTATGGGATTGCCTGGATTAATTAATAGCTTTCAACCAGATCTCTATGTTCAATAAATGTTATATATCTTAAAAATTAATGAGGAAAGGATCCTTACTCACGTCTTCATTTCCAGCAATCCTCTAATCACAAGAAGTTCTTAAAGGTTCTTTCTCAGTTCACATTTTCATTTTTTTAACTTTTCTACTGTCTAGGTGATTATTATTCTGTAAATTTTCTAGTTGACTTTGGAGCTTCTCCAACCACGAGTGTTTCACTTGTCATTACTACTCCCATTCATACACTATGATATATATATATATGATTCTCTACCTTCATTTGAAGTTTAGATTCTTTTTATTTTAATCTTCATTCAATTCGAATGATTCTTTCAATGTTGCTTCATTTTGTTTTGCTTGGCATTCGTCTCATTCTTATAGGTTAAGGAGGTTATTTATTTGCTTAGTTAGTTTTCAATATTAATATAGATTTTTCTCACTCCATTAATACGTATTATTAAATTTTGTAATTATGAAAATGTTGTTTCAAATGCATTTTTTGGGTAAATGTGAAATTTGTGGGAAAAATTGAAATTTTGAGTAAATGTTCGTGAGTGTGGTGTTGAGAAATTTTGTTTTTGTTTATGTAATCAGCCAGATTTTTTTCTCCCATTACAACTTGTAGAAAATTGATCAGATGATCAATTTATTACAGTATAGATTAGGATTCATTAAGCAATATTTTTATTCAAGTTGCACTTTGAATGGAAAGTATTAACCCATTGTAATTACAATTAAAGCTAAATTTAGTAGTAGTAACTCATTTTTTGATATGCTTTACTTTTTGATGTTTTATATGTTTTACTTTTTGATTGCAGATATGATACACATTAATCTGTTATCCACACATTAATTAATAAATAATCTGATATTTTTGGAATCATATCCCATAAAATAAAGCTTTTGTAAATAATATAGATAAGCGTTTGGTCTGCAATTGAAATCGCAAGCAAATAAATTTGTTTCACTTTAAATTTTTTTTCCAATTTATCTTCATGGTGGCTTTGCTAATATATTACCTATTTTATAATTTTCAATTGTATTATATTTAGCGTTCATATTTTGATGAATGTTTTTCTGGTTTTTAGCCATATTTATAACAGATTTTCAAGTTTTAATGGGCAGAATTATATTATATTTTGGTTGATTTTGATGAATTGTATTTGTTTTGCAGTTGAAGCTGCAGGCAGATGAGTCGGAAGTGACGCGACGCCGACTGGAGCGTGCCAGGCATGACGTCGTGCGTCAAGTCACCGCCATTGTTGCTGAGAAGGACTCACTCGAACGAGAGGTCAGACAATAATTACAATTTATTTAAAAAAAAGACAAATATTTATGTGTTGTGTGCTCATGGAATTATCACTATCATTGAAAATATATATATATATATATATATATATTTAATTGAATAATATTAACTAGAGACCCCTTGGTTAAAGAACTAGCTCATGAACTGTTGTATTGATCTCTGAGATATATTTCAATAGTATGATATTACAGTAGTAGGTTCCATGGGGATCCTAATCCAATTGAAAAAAAAAGAATAATTTCTGTCGCTTCAAAACTTTTGTCCACCATCTTCGATCCGTAATGTGGATTCAACTTCATTTCGAATCCACCTTCATTTTGAATCCAACTTCATTTTTTCAAATGGGAAGGAACCCGCACATCTATATCTCAAACAGTTTCAATGATCTCAACATTTGAAGATACTAATAAATGATGGAAAAATGAAATGAATGAGTACTTATACATTGAATAATCAAGAGTTAGTGAACACTAATAGAAGCTTCTACTTACAAATTCAACACTTTGAACAAAAAAAATTGTTATAGCAACTGCTATCACAAGTAGTATTATTTTAATTACGTGTATGTTACAGACAGGCAGACAGACGTTAACGGAAGCGAGTTAATATAGAACTTATAAATCAATGTTGTGTATCATTGAGCTGAAATCATGAGTCGACGCATAAAGTATGTCTGTCTGACAGTCTGTGTGATATCTCCCAAATACCATCAGGTTTTTTAAATGAATGAAAAAAATACAGAAATAGCATGCAATTAATTCCAGCTGTCTTAAATAATAAAATCAAAACCATTTTTTTTCTTATGCTTTTTCAATGTTATTTTTATATCCTGAAAAAGGACGAAGGAGCGAGTCAATTTTGTTGTCCAACGAACGTGACCTGTAAAAAAGGTTCGAAGAATTCGTGTTCAAAATTTGAAGCTGATTGATTAATACTCTAAGTTCTTGTCGATCATACAAACAGACAGAAAACTAATTCAGTACGTCAAGAGTGAGAACTTCGCTAACGCTCGTTCAACAAAGGGGACAAGAATATTTCTATCATCTTTGCTAATAATTAGTTCTGAGTGCGAGGTAGAACTTCCGTCAGGGTCTCCCCTTCAATAAAATCCAGACGAATAAAATCCATACGAATTTTCACACCCAGGGATTTTTTTTCTGTTCTGCAGTTAACATATCAAA
>NW_024095622.1:0-7053 GCF_014356525.2 Nilaparvata lugens
ATTTTTTTTCTGTTCTGCAGTTAACATATCAAACAGATGGGAATTTATGCCCAGTCTAAATTAGGTTTGTAGTATTGTCAACTACTCTCCACCACTTCCAGTCAGTATTAGCATTCTACAAGGTCACCAGCTCATCTTATTCTTCGTTTGGGGTGTCTAACACCCCAGAGTGTCTTTTACGTAGGACTTTTATCAAACACTTTTATTACAAAGATTTACTTGTATTGTCACTACAAATGTGGTATGGGATGATGGATCAGATTGGAATAAATGCTTTGATTCTTTACAACTTGAGATTCAAAACAATAAAATGAAGAGACGTGAGTTTTTGATGAAGTTGTCATTGGCAATGATCAAGCCATACGTTCAAACCGGATTAGGAGCTCCAACACTTAGGTGGAACATACGTACTTCTAAAATTAGTATAAATATTGATTTTAAAACTTTTGATTTCTGTATGCACTTGAAACAAAAATGATTAAGAAATTATGAAGTATGGTCTGAATAATTGTTTTTTTCATATTTTTCAAAGAAAAATGCAAAATTAAATTGGGGTGTTCAACACCCTAGTGTGTCTACTGTGTTAGCATAAAGTAAGTGTGTCTCTGTAGGGTTAAAACAAATAATGAGATACCAGACGTCAAAAGTGGGGATGAGGTGAAATAAGGACCAAAAAACAGGTACCACAAAGATATATGAAGGAAAAAACATGATAATGCAAAAATGAAAAAGAAGGAGATGTGTAATGAAAAATAAATAAAGATAGAAGAGGAGGAAAATAAGGATGAAGAATGAGATACCAGACGACGAAAGTGAAGATGAGATAAAATAGGGACCAAAAAACAGGTACCACAAAGATATATATGAAGGAAAGAACATGATAATACAAAAATGAAAAAGAAGAAGATGTGAAAGAAAGAGAGATAAAGATAGAAGAGGAGAAATTAATATAAGAACAACGATTGAGATACCAGACGACGAAAGTGATGATGAGATAAAATAAGGACCAAAAAACAGGCACCACAAATTTATATGAAGGAAAGAACATGATAATGCAAAAATGAAAAAGAAGGAGATGTGCAATGAAAGAGAAATAAAGATAGAAGAGGACAAAAATAAGACAACGATTGAGATACCAGACGACGAAAGTGGGGATGAGGTAAAATAAAGACCAAGAAAGAGCTTCCAGAAAGAGATGGGAAAGAAAGAATATGATGAAGCAAATGATGACAAAGAAGTAGATGTGAAATGAAATGGAAGCAAAACTAAAGAGAAGAATGAAAAAATAAAGATGAAGAGATAATTGAAACTAATGTTAGAGGAATGAAATAGAGGCGAAACTAAAGAGAAAGGGATAATAAACAAGAAGTGAGAACCAAAAATACAGACAGAGAAGGAGCTATGAGACGAAAAGAAGCGGAAGAAGGATTAGAAAGACGTGGATAAAGTGATAAAAAACTGAGGAAGAAAGGAGATTATTTTGTAAAATTGAAAACAGGTTTGGTGAGATGTTGAGAGCATACGTCGGCGACCCAATAACACAGGCACACAACCGTTAATTTCACTGAATTCAGTCCACCTATTATTATAATTGCGATAAATCACTCCATTTATTGACGTTTTCCGGTAGGATATCCCGAAAGTAGCTCAATATGCTTCGGACCTCTACAAGAATTCATAAGTTAAGTGAATGTTTTCACCTGTTGGTAGATAAATAGATGGATAAATGTTTATTTCCCCAAAAAAACTAAAACTACTACATCAATATTACAAAAAAAATATTAGATAGTTCACAATATTACATACAAGTGAAAGTATAGTGAGGTGTTAGAATATAGTTCAAAATCTAACAATATTATGCGATTATTACAATCTGTAATCGGCAACTCTACAAGAATTTCTAAGTGGAGTGAATGATTCCACTGTAGGAGATAACATAGACTAGATAAACATTCATTTTTATTTGAAACCAGATTTCAAAAAACTGTTTATCAAGTCCAAGATTTTATTACTTTCCTTGCCGTATTACCATAGGTAAGGAAAGTATTGCTTTCCGAAAAAAATTAAGGTACCCCAATTTCTAAATTTTATTCGTTTCAAGGTCCCCTGAGTCCGAAAAGTGGTTTTTGGGTATTGGTCTGTATGTGTGTATGTATGTGTATGTATGTATGTGTGGTGTTGTGTGTGTGTGTGTGGGTGTGGTGTGTGTGTGTGTGTGTGTGTGTGGTGTGTGTGTGTGTGTGTGTGTGAGAGAGAGTGTATGTGCGTCTGTGTACACGATATCTCATCTCCCAATCAACGGAATGACTTGAAATTTGGAACGTAAGGTCCTTACACTATAAGGATCCGACACGAACGATTTCGATCAGATGCAATCCAAGATGACGGCTAAAATGTTGTCAAAAAGAGGGTTTTTCGCGATTTTCTCAAAAACGGCTTCAACGATTTTGATCAAATTAATACCTGAAATCGTCATTGATAAGCTCTATCAACTGCAACCAGTCCTATATCTGTAAAAATTTCAGGAGCTCCGCCCCATCTATGCAAAGTTTGATTTTAGATTCTCAATTATCAGCCTTCATACACAATTTAATCAACAAATTTCAAGTGGAAAAGGTATAGCATGAAAATCTCTGCAATTAATGTTCAGTAACATTTTCACCTAAAATTGAAAATAAGCATGAAATTCGAAAAGATGTGATTATTAAATTGCAAACTGTTGGGAAGTGTTGGTTCTATTAAATCATTCACTGCGAAGAGATAGCAGAGCTCGTGTGTCTCCAGCGTTATTGTCCTATCACCAGCTGTCTCATATCTTTGAATAGTAGACGTGAGATGCGCGAGAACACAAGCGTTAGGTGATCAATACGGCAAGGAAAGTTGTGTGAGTGCGCCACACCAGATTTTTCAAAATTGTTGTATAGTGAGGTCTATGTTACAATGGCGGTATTTGATTAACAATTGGTGTTGCTATCCTTGTCTACCATTCGACAAAGCAGATAGTGCTATCCTTTTCCAGCTGTGCAACCTTGCCATATCGTTCTTCAACGATGTAGGAATATAATTGATCTACAAGATATTTGTTCTGAATTATGAATCATCGGAAAATATATTCTGTTGTCGAATAAAATATAATAATTGATTATTCAGGGCCATTTGAACAGTGACAGTTTAAACCAAATTTCATTTTAAACTGGATTAAATCCGTATCAAGTCTGGTTTGTTATAATATGATTCATATTGAGTTTAAGCCACCAGCTGATTGAATTCAGTTCAAGTTTTGACTGTGCAAACGGCCCTTAAAGTAACAAAATGAACAGTTTAACCAATGTACCTCGAATACACCTTGAGTTTAAGGTGTCAGCAATCTTCTACAGAAGGCAGTGACAAGGCAGACATTCAACAACGCTGTTCTTCTACATTATCTTTCTTCAATACCATTATAACGTGGACCTCACTGGTCAATAATATTCCCACAGCTGTAGATAGGCCTCCTGCATTGAAGTAAAAACATCCGCACATGACATTCTCCGTTTCATTTTTGCCAAATGTGAATGAAAAGATGAAACTTGTATAATAGCAGAATAAGGCATAAGGAACATGTGTGCAGATTAAATATTCAAAGCATTAAGCAGATGTCATTGAGTTGAACATATGACATATGACTGGTTCTGTCGTACCCTATTCCAGTCTCTTGACTTTGTGAATGGAAGGGTGTGTTGAAAAATGTAAAGTGGTTGAAAAAATTAAAATTGAAGATTATCTATGATTTCTTTTTACATTTAAGTTGATTAGAGAATTTGCCAATTAGAAATATCAGTATAAAGAGTACTGATATTTCAAATTGGCTAGTTCTCTGATCAACTATAAGAAATCATATTGAAATTCTTGAAGGTTGAAGCATTTGTTTTCGAATTGAATGTTAGGTAATTCAATAGACAACAATTGACATAAAATAAGGACCGAAAAAGTGATGAACAGAGATTTGGTCTCCAATCAGTCCCAACATACTTATAAAACTATTCCATTCAAATCATTTCTATATTTCTTTATTGTAATCTCATTCAATTATTTTCTATAAAAACATTCACTTAAATGGGCTACATTTCTTCAAATTAATAAAACCAATATAAAACTGTAGTACCCTACAAGTTTTTATATTGTCTTTATTAATTTAAGTATTTTTTAATACAAGTAGAAAAAATTTATAATTACGTAGTTATTTCACTAATCATAATATTCGAAAAGGAGTATTTTCAACATCCTATCAGCGATTATTACAATCTGTAATCGGCAACTCTACAAGAATTTCTGAGTGGAGTGGATGTTTTCACTGTAGTTGATAACATAGACTAAAATTTAATTAGCATTACCTCAATCTTTATTTCTAACCAGTTTTCAATTAACTGTTAGTTGATTTATATTATTATTTTATACATTCTTTTATAATGAGGTCCTCGTTATAATGACAGTATTCGATTAACATTGGTGCTGATATCCTTGTCCATCATTCGACAAAACAGATAGCGCTATCCTTCTCCAGCTCAGCAACGTTGCCAGATAGTTTTTGACAATGTAGAGATATGATTAATTATTGAGAAAATAATGAATAATTATTATCAAACGAAAATACCAATTAAATGCTGAAAATATCCCCGAAGACTTCTGCTACTGCAAATATTGACAACAGGGTAAACAGCTAGATGGAAATTCGATGAGCGCTACTATACAAAAATTATTTGTCAGCCCGGGAATCGAACCCGGTACCTCCCAATAACCGGTCAGGAATGCTTACCGACAATCTGACATTCTGTGGATGGCAGCGCTTGCTCATTTTATACGAAGCCATAGCGGCCAGCCAGTCTACAGATGAATTACTGAGATATTGCAATTAATCAAATGCTAATGAATTAAATTATTATTATTAAACGAGAATCCAAATTAAATGCTGAAAATCACCCCGAAGACTTCTGCTACTGGAAATATTGACAACAGGGTAAACAGCTAGATAGAAATTCGATGAGCGCTACTATACAAAAATTATTTGTCAGCCCCGTATCTGGAGAAAAAAATTATTGATCTGAATTTTGAAAATATAGGATAGTATATTTTCTTCACGTATGAAGTTAATATGATTTATTATTTTTAACGAGAATTAACATTAACGGTATTACATTAGATATACCGGCATCAGCTATCCTCCACAGAAGGCAGTGGCAAGGTAGAGAATCTGCAACACTGTTCACCTATCTTTCTCAACTACCATTACAGTTAATATTACATTAGATATACCGGCATCAGCTATCCTCTATAGATTACATCGGCAAGGCAGAGAATATCCAACACTGGTCTCCTATCTTTCTCCACTGTCATAACATGGACCTCTCTATTAGTTATCACACTTCGTCTCGATTCATCGCACCACTGGGAGACCGGGTTCACACTCAGCATGAGGCAACTATTTATTCTGCAGATTTATTTTATTTTGTGAATTTTTTTCATTCGAACTATATGTGCAACTGTGCAACGTATGCAGTGTGCACCGGGCCTTGCACAGTTGTGCTTGCACACTTTAAGGCCCATTTCACACCGTCACGCTTTGCGGTGTTTCCTGTCACAATAATCGATTAAACATTGGCTGGCCAAATATTCCAAGGAGCCTTGTAACTGTGAGCTAGATTATTTGTAGTGAAAATGACTGTGTTTTTTTGTCAGTTCTTGAATTTACACTCTTTGATTTTTATTCAGTTTTCTGTCATGAATTCACTTTCAGTTCATGAGTTCAGTTTTCAATTTTATTTTGGACTACAATTTTGTGAAAATTTTGTGAAATTCTAACCTCATCTGGGACTGTGTCACCTACTAATTTGAAAGAAAAATAGCACAAGGACTACTTATTATTTCATCTACAAATGTTATTACATTAGTCTCATTTGTATTGAAAATAAATAAATGAAATGAATCACATACCGGTAAACTGTAAGGCTCAACTCACATTGACTCACAAGAGACTAGACTCCAGTCGTGAGCATGTGTTTCCAAATGGTGACACTCAGACCAGTCGATTCTAGTCTCCACGACGTCACCATTTGAAACACATGCTCTCGACTAGAGTCCAGTCTCTTCTTGACCTGAGTCGCGTAAGTGTGAGTTGAGCCAAAGTTAACAGTGAGGTCCACGTTATAACGACAGTATTTGATTAACATTATTAACATTGGTGTTGCTATCATTGTCTATCATTCGACAAAGTAGATATAGCTATCCTCTTTTCTCTCCGAAATAGTTCCAGATCGTTCCTTTTAACATTGGTGTTGCTATCCTTGTCTATCATTCGACAAAGTAGATATAGATATACTCTTTTCTCTCCAAAATAGTTCCAGATCGTTCCTTTACAAGGTAAAAATGTAATTGATCAACAAAATATTTGATACCAGGTATGAAAACTTATTATCAAATCATTGGTATTGCTAACCTTATCTATCATTCGACAAAGCAGATATAGTTATCCTCTTTTATCTTCGCAACGCTGCCAGATTGTTTCTTTACAAGGTAAAAATGTAATTGATCAACAAAATATTTAATCTCAATTTTGGAATTTGTTATTAAATCATTGAAATTTATATCTCCTTGACAAATTAAATAATTGTCAATTTTAAAAATTCCCAAAATAAAGTGGCGAAGCAGTGTGTGAGATTACATATCTTAATTTTTTGGGCAACCATTAACATTCTGTCAAAATATTTGGATTTAGTATAAATTCTATATACTATGATATATAATTATTATGATTATAGTGCTTTATACATAAATGGAATGAAATAAATGAAATTTTGAACTAGAATGAACAATTGATATCACATCAGATATACCGGCATCAGCTATCCTCTATAGAGCCAGTAGCAAGGCAGAAGGATGGTAATCAATTCTAGTTCGACTTTAGTGTGTTTCAGCATGCAATTCCAGGTGAAGTGCGCGAGAGAAAACAAAATGGGTCACATCGAGGCCGTATGAGCTAAAAGCGTAGACCTCATGGATTCAAAAACTACCGCTAAG
>NW_024095623.1:0-10992 GCF_014356525.2 Nilaparvata lugens
TTCTAGTTCGACTTTAGTGTGTTTCAGCATGCAATTCCAGGTGAAGTGCGCGAGAGAAAACAAAATGGGTCACATCGAGGCCGTATGAGCTAAAAGCGTAGACCTCATGGATTCAAAAACTACCGCTAAGCATTACGTCCAAACATAAATAAAAATCGTGATATTCACCCAGATTTTCCAGCTTGAATGTTGAGAACACTCTTTGCGCATGCTCATATTCTTCGCGAGACAGAGGTGTATCAGTTAAGTCGTATGAAAACATTCGATGGGGGGAAGCGATGTTTCCGCAAATTTTTCGGGACAGCTCATGTACGAGTAGGGATATACTCCTTTTTCAACAAGAGCTGTCTGTGTTCGCGAGGTGGATCATGAAACACCGAAAATAATCGTTCGAACTTCTTTTCCATGTCTGTACTTTCTACCAAATACGCACCAATACTCCAAGGATTCAGAATAAACTTGTAGGAATCTAAAAATTTAATTTTGCCTACTGAAAGTGTCAAAAATCTCTCTGACGTATTTGCGATGCAGGAAATTTCTTTTTTACATTCACGAGCGATTTCAGAATAAAATGCGAATCAAAACTGGAGAAATTATGAAAATAACACGATATGTACTCCGGAGTACAAGCTGTTAAATTACAAGAAACATGTGCCACACACAAGTAATTACCGGTTCATGCGCGTGGTGACGACATTTAATATCGCTGTCCAAAAACGGTTCAGCACAAAGCCCGCAGTTTACTGAATTTGAAATTCGCGCTCTTGACTTTCGGATAAAGCTTGCATCGGAATTTCTCGTTTCTATCCTCATACAAAATGTCGCCGAGATCTGTAATTTCGTGAAGAAATTCTCCAAGATTTTTTGTCTAAAATACTCGATCTATGGAGTACAGGTCAGTAGGCGATTTCCCCGTTAACATCGATAAAAACGAAACAATAGCCGCAGGGAATATGGAGCGCGTTTTCTTTGTGTAACTACGAGTAATTTCATCAGAATTGGAATCATCATCATCATCATCATTAATATTCACAACGTATGTTTCTAAATCCGCGTAAATGGTGTACTTTTTCTTCAACGTCGCGCCTAGTTTCTTGAATTTAATTGTCTCTCCGCGTTAGGATATGAAACGCGCTGAGATTCAAACTTGGAACAAAGTTCCACATGTTTCAACAAATTTGCTTTACCATCTACATTTCGAGTTTTGTCTGATGTGAACCGGTGAAAACAGAAATTACAAACATGTACTTGACCCTTGTGTTTTGAAAGGTGACAGAGAAGACGTGATAGCCCGTTTCTCCCGTTCGCGGTATTTACTAAACAGAAATGAGTTTTTCTGCACTCTTTTTAGCATTAAAAGATAATTTGGTGTTCACGCGTGCGAAAAATGCTTGTACGGAAGGGGAAAAACTTTTTGGTCATACGCGATGACGTGAATTGCAATATCGGGATTGAGTATTTCAAATTCTTAATATCGCGTGTCGTCACCGGGAAATTTACACCTCGCGTATTAAGTGTGTGAGCAAATTGCTCAATATTTACAGTCAAGCGCGAGTTCCTTGGCTTCTGATGGAAATACGCGAGCACTGACAAATTTTGTTTTTCAAAAACTGGGGTGTTTGAATGAAACTGGATGTGTATATAGGATTAAATTTAATCACGTTCACATCCAGTGATTCAATTTTCTTTAGCACCATCCACTCCCATGTCTTACGAAATTTTCGAAAGATGAGAGGATTTTTTTCACAGCCAAGAAAAAATGCTCATTAAAATCTTCATAGTTCTCAAGCACGTTTAGCGCTATGTTGGAGTAACTATGTAGATTATTAGAGATGAGACAGAGTCACCAACCTGCTTGTCATCCATCACCACTAATTATACAGCAAAACGTTAAGGACTATAAACCACTTAACATTCCCATCATAGTGTGCCGCATGTTCCCTAATATATCGAAAACTCGACGTTTCGAGCTCTCAAGCACGTTGCTGATGTCAATATCCTCAGGTTCGTCATCAAGGGTGATGCGATGGCGGGCTGCGCTTGAATTGATGCCACGTAGTCTGCGTTCCCGCGCATGATTCTGAAAAAAAAAACGATCAGGATGAGATAGAGTACAACAACATGTTTAGTTGTGAATTGACATTGGTAGAAGAAGGGGGTGTGTGAAAATGATATCTCAAGATCACATAATGTTGTATGGAAGATTAAGATTATTATCTTTTGATAAAAGATGGTTGAAATCTTCTCCGCATTTGTCGCGGAAAACATGGCGAAAGAGGGGATTTATATTCTCATCTCCACCAGACATGTGTATTTTGTGCGATGTGTATTTTGTTCAATTTATTTGGGAAAATGGGAAGAAAGTGACATACCAGCAATAGAACATGCAAGGTACAGCCCGAACTGTAGAAGGAAAAGATATATAACAATGAAGAGGAGAATTTCGATAATAATATTCTACGAGAATATGAAGAAAGATATTCAACTTTCAATTGTGTAGAAGATTCATCAGTTCAAGGAGAGTATTTTGAAAGCATCATCATCATTGTGACTTTGAAATCATTATGCAATAAAGCAGAGTATTTTGCGAGAAATGGTTATTTCTTACATAAAAATCCATTCTATCTGCAATGTGTCTATTGCAAATATATTATGGAAAAAGTAATACATCAACCGTTTTGGTTATACAAAGAGTGTGAGAAAGAAGAGCGGGGCATGGATGTTCTGGATATCATATTCTAAAGATAAATCGCATGCATGCAGTATATTGTAGAAGGTTTTTCTCCTCGGAGGAGAAAAACTGTCCTCGGAGGAGAAAGACTGTCGTCGGAGGACAAAAAACTGTCCTTGGAGGAGAAAAACTTCCTTGGAGGACTATTTTCCTCCTCAGAGGATAAACAAAGTAAAAATGTACTTACATGTAGTGGTTGATGCTGCGTGAATCTCCTCGAGTGTAGATAGCGGGCTACAGGTGTAGATAGCGGTCTATGCTATGATTGATCCTCTCAGGTGTAGATACCGCCCTATGATGATCCTCTCAGCTGTGTTGTCTCGACGAGAGCTCAACTGGGTTATGAGGTTCGGAACTCGAGTTGAGAGGCGAGAAAATGCTGCGAAAACAATGAAATATTAATAACTGAATCGAGAAATGCTATTTCACAGAAGAACAATTAAATCAAGTTATCTGGAATTTTTATGAGATTCTGTAGATGAGACAGGCTTAGAACAGGATTGACAAAGAAAGATCAAAATCAAGTATGTGGCAATTTGTAAATAAATGAAATGCAACAACTTTGCTACTGTAATACATTAATATTAAAATGTCATATTGATGATAGAAAACACTGACAAGATAAGATTCATGTTTGAAAATGAGCTCCTCTTACTTCCATGTTGAAGGATCTAACATTGATTGAATTATAAAATTAGAATCAAGGGTTTATTGGAGTGATCCGTGGTCTAGTGGATAGAGTGCTTGCGTAGCAGCACAGAGATCCCGGGTTCGAACCCCTCTCATTACCAAAAGTTTTTTAACCAGATCACTCCCGTGTTATCGGATGGGCACGTTAAACTGTCGGTCCCGGCTGAAGTATGACAGTCGTAAGGCCCATTGACGGCTTAAATTATATATCAGGCGGTGGAACATTCCCGAAAGGGAACTCACCACCAACATAAGCCATACGAATTATTTATTATTATAAGGGTTTTATTGTCGTAGACATGGGGATTTCAGCTTCTAGCAGGTGAAGTCTCATGCTAAGTTCTAGACGAAATTTTTTTTTTTTTTCGTCTTCTAACACATGGATGCTATTTGAAAAATGATCGTGTGGGATACTTACAATCTGATAACGATCTGGGAGCTCGTGTGTTAGGGAGAAATTCGAATTTTTTCGCCTTGTAGCACGCTCTCACTCGCACGTGTCTGGAACAGAGAGAGAAACGTATGCTATATAACACAGTGATGAAGGAAAAAAAAAATCATTTACATCAGAGACATCAGGAGACTTCACGCATCAAGATGAGTTCTCCATCTTCACCATTCATCCTGCCGGATGCCCACCCCCGCAGCGTGCTAAACTACTGGCAGCGCAAGCTGCCGAGTCCTGCGCCGCCTCTTCCGCTGCGCTGCCGCCCTCAGCTCCCCCTCCGCTGCTCCCGCACCCGCTCCACAGGATCCAACATCACCAGGGGGCGAGATCGTGATCGGGACACAGCCCCATTCAGCGCTTGGCTCCAGCACCTACGTGGCGCCGCAGCGCGCGGTGCTGACAACGCTGAGCAACACACCTCAGAGACAGGCCAAGAGGAAACTAACCTTCGAGGAGCTGAAGTCAGCGGCGAAGAGGAGGATGAGGTGCTCACTCAATCAAAGGTTAGTTTCAACAAATATTATTAACTTGTGTTGCACAGATCTTTTTCCGTGATGATTGTTAAAAAATCTGTGCACATACGAGTCCTTGATTATTTGATATGAATATTATTTGATCTGAATATATTTGAACTGATTAGAATGCAAGCAATATTTCCTGACTGATTAGAATGGTATATGATATTATTGTTTAAATTATTCAATCATGCATAAATGTGACCAATATTATTTGAAGTCTTGGGAATGCAAAGGAAATATTATTTGAACCGAATAGAAATTGATGCTAAGGAAATATATTTGATCTGCTTAGATATTATTGTTTAAAGTAACCAATCATGCAACATTGTTACCAATATCATTTGAAGTGCTTGGAATGCAAAGGAAATATTATTTGAACCGAATAGAAATTGATGCTAAGGAAATATTATTTCAACTGCTTAGATATATTGTTTAAAGTAGCCAATCATGCAACATTGTTACCAATATTATTTGAACTGCTTGGAATGCAAAGGAATATTATTTGAACCGAATAGAAATTGATGCTACGGAAATATTATTTGAACTGATTAGAAATTATTGTTTTAAGTACTCGATCATGCAACAATGTTATTTCAATAACTGATATTACTCACTTTATGCAGAGAATTCGAGATAATCTGATGTAGAGATCTGAAACAAATAAGACACTAATCAAATATTTTCAACAGAAACGAGCTGTATGCATGAGGACTCCTCACTCGCGCCGTTAATAAGGAGGTGGAGGCTGAGTTGGACTTTGTCCAACTCATCAACAAACCTCTACCCAAGCCATGGGTGCTGCTGCGAGAGTTGAAGGAGGATCATCCATACCGCATCGTCGCGGTGAGGGAGGACACCAATAAACACGGGCGACGTGTAATTTTTAAAATAATCAATGCAGGAAGCAAATGCGAGGTGTATCTGCCTCAAAGATTTGCTTCCTGCATGACGCGGGAAAAATACACCATTTCAATGAACTTGTAAAAATTATGTGTTAGTAGTAACTCATAAGTCTCCAAATTGGACAGATATAAATTGTTAATGCTTAACAATTTTATATCTGTATACAATTCGTTGACCTATGTGTTACGAATTGTATAGATGTATGTGTGTGATAGTTGAATAAAATGTGTGCATATTTGATAAAATTGTTTTCAATTCTTACCTGTTGTTGTTGATAAGTTCGTAATGAATATCACACAGAAGAAGAAGAAATGCTGGTTCAGCTGCTCTGTGTGAATGATATTTAAATAAGGTGAGTGGGTCTTTTATAGTTTGTTGTGAGCATGCTCAGTAGACTTTACAGCTAGACACACACACAGCTGTGCAGGCAAGCGGTGACGGCTTCTCGCTCCCTCCTACATTAGCACGTGCTCCTACAGATGTGGGTGGTCCAGCATCATTTCTCCCCTTTTCAATCACATTCACCTTCAGATTTGAAATAATATTCTTATCATTCAAGCAATGTTATAAGCACATAGCAATCTGATACATGCATAATCTTGTAAAAGTTGACATATTATGAGAGAGAGTGAACACCTGCATTTCAAATTCACCATAGGCATTTTTGACTATATCAATAAATCTTCTAAAAGGATGTGTGAGAGAGAGTGAAGTAGCTTTAATGACTAAACACTTGTCACATAAATCGATTTAGACATTTTTTTCATGTAACGGTTTTCGGTGCAGGAGTTATCAGGGTTAGAAAGGAACCTCACAGGGAGCAGAGCGCATGTGTCTAGATGAGGCACACGCCATAACATTCTTTCTTACTCGCCTTTCCTAATGCTGGGCCAGAGAGATGCGTTTCACTTTAATCTGACAGTATAGGAACGATCGATCAAAATGGAAGATAGTTACTTCTTGTCTCCTTTACTCCCCTTTCGTAATAGCAAAAAAAAAGGAATTTAGAAGGGTGTGGGAAAGAGATGGAGCGAGTAAAAGAAGGAGAAAGCAGTAATGCTGGTTGTGAGAAGCGAGGGGGGCCGTATCCTCCTCTCTCTCTTGAGCCTGTCATCGTAGTATATCATTAGAGCGAAATAGATTCACTTCAATCTGTCAGTATAGCATTAGATGTAGAAATATGAATTCACTTTAACTGACACCAAAGGAATTTCTCAAAGTGAGTCTGGCATCATAGTATAGCATTAGAGCGAAATGGATTCACCTCAATCTGTCAGTATAGCATTAGATGTAGAAATATGAATTCACTTTAATCTGACACCAAAGGAATTTCTCAAAGTGAGTCCGGCATCATAGTATAGCATTAGAGCGAAATGGATTCACTTCAATCTGTCAGTATAGCATTAGATGTAGAAATATGGATTTACTTTAATTTGACAGTAGAGAATTTTTCCCTCTCAAAGAGATTTTTTTCCCCACATCTTTAGGTTTCACCTCAATCTGTCAGTATAGCATTAGATGTAGAAATATGGATTCACTTCAATCTGTCAGTATAGAGAGGGAATTTTTCCTCCTAAAAGGGAAATTTTTTTTTCCCTCACCTGGGGAAGGAGAGAGAGAGAAAGATATATATCTCTCTCTTTTCATCCCCCTCACCACCACTGGGCAGGGGGAAGGGGAAATCTATTTTTAGAAAGAGAGAGAGAAAGATATATCTCTCTCTTTTCATCCCCCTCACCTCCACTGGGCAAGGGGAAGGGGAAATCTATTTTTAGAAAGAGAGAGAGAGAGAAAGATATATCTTTCTCTCTCTCTCTCTCCCTCACCACCACTGGAGAGGGGGAAGCCCCCTCACCACCACTGGGCAGGGGGAAGGGGAAATCTATTTTTAGAAAGAGAGAGAGAGAAAGATATATCTCTCTCTTTTCATCCCCCTCACCTCCACTGGCAAGGGGAAGGGGAAATCTATTTTTAGAAAGAGAGAGAGAGAGAAAGATATATCTTTCTCTCTCTCTCTCTCCCTCACCACCACTGGAGAGGGGGAAGCCCCCTCACCACCACTGGGCAGGGGGAAGGGGAAATCTATTTTTAGAACACCCCCCCCACCCTACAGGCGGGGGGAAGGGGAGGAGGGATGGACGAGGGGGGAGAGGGGGGAGGGGATTTCGAGCAAAAAAGTCAGTCACCTCTCCCAATCTTACTCTACTTGTAATGACTGACTGTACAGTGATTCAATCATTCTAGCAGGGCTTGAATAATCTTGAAAATGTAATTGAATACAAATGGAAGAGAATCATTTCTCTATGTAAATATCAAAACCTTCTTTCGAAGACATATTAACTGCATGAGTTTTCATATTGCTGATACAGCATTGATAAACCTGTAGACGTTCATTTAGCACCTTGTCTAAAAAACTATTCTGGCTGAAATAGTTATTTGTATATCTGGAGTGAAAAGTAGGAGTGACTACTTTTCTCTCCTCGAGGGGAAAGTTTGAAGCCTGAGATAGCAACAATTTTCTTGAGGGAGAGAAACTTTTTTCACTCGTGATGTACACAACATTTTTCCTCCATCTACATTTTCACAAAAACTGCAAATTGTGACTTACCGGACAGTGAGCTTTCACAATTGCATTACATTAATAGAACAAATAATATGTTTCACCATTTGTAACCAAGTTATAATTTTTTGTAAATATTGGGGGCTCCACCACTTCCCAGATGGGAAGAAGAGTTACAAAGGAGATACATAGCTGAAGATGGTAGAGCAGATTTTTTAAAGAAATGAAAAGAAGAAAACATTCTAAGAAATGAAAAATTTATTGGTTTACAATATTTAAAAAAAAAAAAATTTGAAATGTATAAGTTGAAAGTTATAATTATAATCTAGGCTATGAAGAAAAGGAAAACAGATTATTATTGAACAAGTGTCAAGTATCTTATTTAAAATGAGTTCCTATTTATTTCAATTTGATTAATTTTGAAAACTATTTAGGTACAGTATTTAATATTTCGAGGATTTCCTCTTGATTTGAATTCTCGAAATTTATTTATTATTTTTTAATTCCTATAAAAAAGAAAAACAACATGACATTATAACTAATGAGATTATGGATAATTTATTGAGTATGATACCAATCCCCTTTATGATGACCATCTTGTCAGCTTGGCTGGAAGGTGAGGTCTAGAGGAAGGTCCAGGTCCTGACCAGTCAGAGTCTTTGAGTGTTCGGAGGAGCGGCACAAAAAAGACTGTCTCGAAAAAGTGGGAAAATCCAATATGAAAATGCTGGCTGGTGGGGAGACTGGAAAGTTCCACCACTCTGAAGCTCTGCGATTTTTCATTTAGTCAGCGCAATTTGGCTTTCTAGTGATCCTGATTTTACTATTGAAAATTAAAAAAGGGAAGTAAATTTAAAATTTAATGTGCTTGAAGAGCTGTCAAAACCCATGGTTTATGACATCTTCCCCTCCTTCGCTTTGACAGCCGACTCTGGCTGTCCATTCTGGTCGATTTGTACAACTACTAGTATGAACTTTTTGAACTTATTGTGTCAGCGCAATTTGGCTTTCTAGTGATCCTGATTTTACTATTGAAAATTAAAAAAGGGAAATAAATTAAAAATATTATGTGCTTGAAGAGCTGTCAAAACCCATGGTTTATGACATCTTCCCCTCCTTCGCTTTGACAGCCGACTCTGGCTGTCCATTCTGGTCGATTTGTACAACTACTAGTATGAACTTTTCATACAAAAATTAGATTATTCGAAGCAAATATGTAAAGTATTAGATGCACAAAATACATAAAATAATTAATTAGATAATGAAGAATTTCTAAGTATTGAAGTTTTGAAATATGATTGAGACTATATATGTCATACTTGATAAATTACGTTATTCCTCGTACCTTTGATATTAAACAATTTTCCAAGCAAATTCATTCAGTAGAAGTTACACCTTTAAATGAAAAATTCAAACGCTATGATATAATTACTTCAAAATATTCATACATATACATTAATAATTCGAAAGTATTATGGAATTCCTATAGCCTAATAAAATGTCATAGATTGTTATTAATATACTACTTAAGATGGAAAACAACTACTAGATCTAATTATTATTATAATTTAATTCTAAAAATCAATAGCATAAGTTCTTAGACAAAGAAAAATTGAATCACTATGATTTAATTACCTCAAATCATATAACTACAATATTATTATATACATTATTTCAAGTAGAATAACCATTTAGTACATTCAATACACGACAACTAAGTGAGTGCATTACTATACTCACTGAATTCAATTCTACTCAATACCATATTGTTGCAGCATGATTCAATAGGTTTTCTATTTCTATCTTCATTTTATCTTATTCTGTATATGCAATACAGTATTTTTTCATTATTTTCCTTATTCTAACTTCAATAGACATACTATGATATAATTCTTTACTTCAATAGAATTTTTTTAAAAATATACATCAAAAGGAAAGAACACAAAATATTAAATCATGAAACATTGCTCTTGACATACAAAACACTTTGAAATAAGAAATCCTACTTTTATAACACATCATTAGGCATATGTATGAACACATTCAATAAATTAAAAAAATTAGGAGCAACTTATGTATTGACCTACAGTATTATATTTTTTTGTCATTCAACTCTTATATTATCTATTCAATATGATCTTTTCAATCTCTTCCTTTTTTACATTTTGTGCAAAGTTTGTAACGTTATTTTTGATGGAATAACGCTTTGCCTCCTGCTTGGCGCCAATCGGTAGAGCATGAGAATTAAAAACTATAAAATCCGGTTGTGGTTTTCTAGGATATAATTTCACTAAAATCCTAATAGGCTCATTCAGGAACTCTCACAATAATTTAATACTGAATTAACAAATATATATATATATATAATATATATATATATATTATATATATATATATATAATATATATATATATATATATATATATATATATATATATATATATATAATATATATATATATATATATATACATCTTGCTATTCAAGTGGCAGCCGCCTGTAAAGCATAAGTGTGGCAGCCACTCTTAGGAGTGGAGTATATGTCGTTTTTATGGTGTATAATGTCTTAAAACATCGAATTTAGGTCCGAGATCTACTTTTATTGTCATAATATCAATAAACAAAAGTTTGCTAACATTGCAAAATTGTCCTATAATAATGGCAGCCGTCAACTTCCCAAATTTATGGCAGCCGTGTATATTTTTGTATGTTTCCCCATGATGACCAACAAGTGGCAACAACTGGTGACTTATGGCAGCCAGCAACGTTGCCAATTTTACCATCATAGATTACAAATTCATTCAGCCGGTTTTGCATCAACTCTGTTGGAACTAGATAAGGACCAGCCGTTCATCACCCCACAACTCTGCTCCCTCTGCTCGCATTAAACGATCACTGCACTGGGAGGGGGATCTTTCTCTGTCTACACCAGGCAGGCTACTATATACTATTCTTGGGTATGTGTAGGATAATAATTTTTTAAATTGAAATTTATTCATAACACTGACATTTACAAACAAAAGTAAATGAACTTAACAAATCAGTACAATAATTTTCAAAAAAAAAAACTAAAATACAGAATAAAATACATCTTCTAATTCTATTTATATAAATGAAAATAATTAAAAACTATCAAAAACATT
>NW_024095624.1:0-7025 GCF_014356525.2 Nilaparvata lugens
TATTCTTGGGTATGTGTAGGATAATAATTTTTTAAATTGAAATTTATTCATAACACTGACATTTACAAACAAAAGTAAATGAACTTAACAAATCAGTACAATAATTTTCAAAAAAAAAAACTAAAATACAGAATAAAATACATCTTCTAATTCTATTTATATAAATGAAAATAATTAAAAACTATCAAAAACATTACAGTAATTATTTTATTTTATAACTTATCATATATGTGTTGTAGTGGTGTTGATTGTATTGTGCTTGATATCAAGTTTGAATAAAACGACTATAGTGAGGTCCACGTTATAATGGTTGTGTTTGATTAGCAATGGTATTGCTATCCTTGTCTATCATTCAACAAAGCGGATAGCACTATCTCTTTATCGCTTTGCTCTGTTGCCAGATCGTCTTATAACAATGTAGAATTAATTAATTAATCTTTATTACGAAATTATTAAAAAATATAATTAATTTCATGCTTAATAAAATATAATTTACTAGCTGGCCTGGTGAACTTCGTACCGCCAAAAAGTCAATGTATCTCATGTCATACTTGACTACTTTATTTGGTGAATCATGAAAAAATTTATCTGACAATGAATATTTTCATTTATATCTCAATATGGACTTCCTATGTGCTTAGTCATGCAGCTTTTATTATTCCGAAAACATATTCTTCTCAATCAATTGATAGTAATATCTATCAGTAAAGTGTTGAATTTACACAAAAATAGGTTAAACTAGTGTTTCAAAGATGAATATAGTTCATATATAGTTGTTGATTGCCAATAGATGATCCAGGAAATATGCGATATACGATGAATCACACAGAATTCCATATTCCTTCCATTTTACGATGAATATCAGCTAAGCAAAATTAAAAAAAAAAAATTGTAAATTATTCTGTCATTCTTCAGTATTTAATGAATGCAATATGAACAACTCTCTTTCATGAGGTGAATCATTTATTTCCAACATTTTCCAGTTTCTCAATGATAGGGGACTGATAAATTATTTGTATACCTAAGTCTTCTAAGGAACCATTATTCACAGCTTGTACCAATCAACTACACTTCTGTAACCGAGCCAGAATGGGGGTAGAATTAAGAGATCTCTAAATTCTAAAGGGCGAGTCATGGGACTTTATTAAACATCAAACTTTAGCATTCTATTGAACGTGTAAAATTTATTAAATGATTAAACTAATTCAAATTTGGACAATAACAAAAATAATCCATATCGGTTCATTGCACATTCTAAAAATTCAAGATGACTGCATGTAAGATTTTGCTAACTGCTTATCTGGATTCTAACTGTTCACGAAGGTAGCGTGGACTTTACTCATTTCTCAATTACAAATTTATGATACTAGAGACTCGGTCATTCAAGGGTCTTTAGTATGAGCTAGAAAATATAATGGCACTAACAATCGATCAATTTTAAATCCATTACTATTTAGAAATTTTCACTACTGATTACTCCGGGATAACTTACTAATTCAAACAAA
Source organism: Nilaparvata lugens (assembly GCF_014356525.2). Classification (NCBI taxonomy): domain Eukaryota; kingdom Metazoa; phylum Arthropoda; class Insecta; order Hemiptera; family Delphacidae; genus Nilaparvata; species Nilaparvata lugens. The sequence continues at coordinate 1,506 of NW_024095624.1, forward strand.
CTTGACATATTCACTTCAAATAATCAATAAACTACTTCAACTTAACTCACGGCAAAAATAATACATATTAACAAACTTAACAGCAAACAAATTCAACACACACGTTAATTTTGAGCCCTCGAGGCCCGAGACTACCTCTGGATTTTTTATGTGAATTCGGCCGCGGCTTGATTGGACTGAACTATTCCACGCAAATTATGTTCCCCTCCACCAACGAGAACAACGGTCCACGTGGAGACGAGCATAATTCCTTGGGAAAGGAAAATATGCAAGTTTGAAATATCCCAAATACTCGTGTATTTTCCATCGCTAACGGAAATACAGTTCCGTGAGAAATACCTCACCCTGCATAAAATTGGAGTCTTCCGACGCAAGTTAGCAAAAATCTTAATGTGAGAAAAATATTTTTTAACAGAAAAATAAATTTCTCACGATAAAATTTACATTCAGCTACAAGATCACTAAAGTCTCATTGTTGAAGTCCTAATTCTACACTTTTCGAATGAACCCATATAAATTCATCTCTATGAAAACACAACCCATAATTTATTTATTTATTTCCATATTATCTCCCTCACACTTCAACTCCAAACTACCGTATTAAGCACGGGTGACCTGTTTATTACAGCTGGTAACTTTATATGCTTAATTATGCATATTATCACAACATGATCTTGAATCATGATCATCTTTCCGTTCTTCGGTAGCTGCTTGGCCGGCAAGTACGAAACCATAGGTCTGTAAAATGGATTAATAAATAATTATTATTGCCCCCCCCCCAATTGAAATTTCTGGTCAGAAACCATCCCCAATATTCACACAACATATTCACAAAGTTTCATGCGGTTCTGTCAAGTTGTTTTCAAGTCTATAGGGAACAAACACACATACAGACATTCAATTTTTATACATATAGGTTACTTTAAATTAGAATTTACAGGTAATATTACATCGATAAACCTGTATCAGCTACCGTATATAGAAGGCATTGACAAGACAGAGGATCGGCAACGTTGTTCTATCTTTCTCCACTGCCATTATAGCGCGGATCTCACTCTAGGAATGACATATCCTCTTATTTATCCATTGGTATTACATTTCATTGGCATTATTGTTAACTTTCAGTAAATGAGTTGTGGCAATATAATAACTAGAAAAAAATATTTTTCAAGTTTCATACTAAATTCTTAATTTTTACTTTCCTTGCCCTATTACCATAGGTAAGGAAAGTATTGCTTTCCGAAAAAAATTAAGGTACCCCAATTTCTAAATTTCTATGCGTTTCAAGGTCCCCTGAGTCCCAAAAAACTGGTTTTTGGGTATTGGTCTGTATGTGTGTGTGTGTATATGAGTGTATGAGCGTCTGTGTACACGATATCTCATCTCCCAATTAACGGAATGACTTGAAATTTGGAACTTAAGGTCCTTTCACTATAAGGATCCGACACGAACAATTTCGATCAAATGCAATCCAAGATGGCGGCTAAAATGGAGAAAATGTTGTCAAAAACAGGGTTTTTCGTGATTTTCTCGGAAACGGCTCCAACGATTTTGATCAAATTCATACCTAAAAAGTCATCGATAAGCTCTATCAACTGCCACAAGTCCCATATCTAAAAATTTCAGGAGCTCCGCCCCATCAATGCAGATAGATTCCCAATTATCAGGCTTCAGATACAATTGAAACAAAAACAATCAAGTGGAGTAGATTGAGCATGAAAATCTCTACAATTAATGTGTAACATATTAAATCTGGGTAGATAAAGCCCTAACAGAAATAGTAATAGGTCTAAAAATAAAGTAATGGCTAATATCGCCAAGCAGATAATAACCAAGATAGATAGCATCAGCTTGTTCTGGCTAAATGGTACAAGAACCTAAAAAGGATTTGAAGGAAGTTTATTGCTCATAAATAGATTATTATGTAAAATATTTGAAGATTGAGGTTATGTAGATGTATTCACGGATCGGTGACCTAGAGATCGATCAAACCGAAGAAACGTAGAATCTGACCAAAACCCCTTGGCAGAGCTTTATTGCAATCGGATGGTGTGCAATGTGAAAAAACACCTGTCCACGTGGCTAATTATTAGGTAGCATGGAATAATATTAATGTATAGAATATTAACTAGCATGCAAAGAGCATAAATAAAAAACCAAAAAAAATAATTAATGTATTCAGGAAATAAGAGTTACCAGGCGCATGAATACCGAATAAAATTTGCATGCACCAATAGTAAAACGGCAGTTAATAGGCGGCAACTGTAGGCCAATTCAAAAATATTATATATATTTATATAAATGTACTAGATTTGTGTTAAAAATTTGTGTAATCTATGTTATCGATATGGCTCGAATGCAAAGAAATTATTAATCATACAATCTAAGCATATTTTGGCATTTTTTGTAAGATCTATTGAACTTAATGGCGGAGGATTAAGATATTTAAATTTTATGCTAATTTGAAAGTCGGAAAGAGGATCTGTAAAACTTGAAAAGGAAGAACTCGCACTCGCCAGCCAATGCCACCATAAGAGGACCCCAAATATTTTAGAGCGAAGTACCTTACTAATGATTTTGTAAAAGTTAAAGTTAAAGTAAATTATTAAATTTCTTAAAAGCTTCGTGATGCTATTGTGAAGCAGAAGTCATTTTCATTTTTGAATTAAACTTATAATCCCTTGGAGGAGACGATTCCGGCTACCATATTCCCGGACCGCATGGAGTTGGATCGACATCGGCGGCTTACAAGAAGATTTTCGACACGTGAGTGATTAAATTTGAATTTAGTGATGGGCGCCCTAGTGCTTCGAATTAATCTGATGATCAAAGCTAGCTCGCCGAAAGGGTTTATTATAAATTGAGAAATAATAAGAGTAATACTTGCGCAAGTAAAAAATTAGTATTAAAGGTATTTAATTGAAGAAAAATATAGATCAATATTTTAGAAATTTCTATTTAATCAAAGAAGTACGAAATCTAGGCTATTAAACATATGCATATAATATTTATTTTTGCAATACAATTTGCGATAATTTATTATAGTTCTAATTCACTAGATGAATGGCTCTACCTATTCCGTCAGGTGCCGAATCTTGCACCCTGAGATAAAAATATATATTCGATACAAATAAATCTACTAAATACTAGAGATTTTAATATAAATATATATTGGATTATTAGTGGCTAATTTATCAAGCTGATCTTAGAGCACATATTTTTTTGATTGAATTATCCAAGTCGACAAGTATTAGCAAGCGCATATCGCAGCTACATGCAACAGAATGCATATGATTTTAAGATAAAGGCACATGGTAATGATCGTGCCATAAATCTAGAATATAAAGTTAGCCTGTGATATTTTATTGATTTCAATTATTGTTCTATTTTTTATATTATATTTTTTATCGCTATATATATATTTTTTGCCTCGATTGATCTTTGCATTATTTATGTAATATAGTATGAAACTTTCATGGTGTGCAATTTATTTTTTATTCCTCAACACTATAGTATAAGTATCATTTATATATAATTTATTATTTATTGAATTGCAAGAGTTATTGGAGAAGCCCATATCTAGGCCTATCAAGATTTTTTAAGACTGAATACTATTAGAAAACACGACCTAATTATATCAAATCTCATGCTTTACCGACTGATGCCAAGCAGGAGGCTAATCGTTATTTAAATATAAAGAATAACGTGACAATGTTCAGTAACATTTCCACCTAAAATTGAAAATAAGCTTTAAATTCGAGAAAATGTGATTATTCAATTGCAAATTATTGTTGATTCTATTAAATCATTCACTATGAAGAGATAGCAGACCTCATGTGTGTCTCCAGCGTTATTGCCCTGTCACTAGCTGGCTCAAATCTTTGAATAGTAGACTTGAGATGCGCGGGAACACTAGCGTCAGTGATCAATTTTCATAACGGCAAGGAAAGTTGTGTGAGTGCGCCACACCAGATTTTTGTTGTTATTCTTCGCTGCTCCATTTGAGGTTAAGTTATTTTTCAATCATTATAATTTGTAATTTTCCAGTTTGTAATTTTCCACACATGACAACATGTGGGTGTGTGTGAGTGTTTACCGCTGCTTTGTTTTACCGTTAGTGTCCAACCTGAGATAGGCCTACAAATCATACATCATATCATTTGAACAAAGCTATCTGCTTTGTCTAATTACTACATAAGGATTGTAATCATACCTAACCAAATTCAGTGTGGTTGTCTATAGTGAGGTCCATGTTATAATGACAGTGTTTGATTAGCAGCAATGGTATTGCTATCCTTGTCTATCATTTAATAAAGCAGATAGCGCTATCTCTTTCTCGCCAGATCGTCTTTTAGCAATGTAGAATTTATAATTAACAAAATATTTCATCTTAATTTTATGCAAATTCAAATTCTCATTATTAAGTTATTGAAAAATATAATTCATTACTTAATAAAATATAATTTATTATTTTACGAGAATCTTTCTCCACTGCCATTATAACGTGGACCTCACTATAGCAACCAATTAGATTCTATAGTGAGGTCCACGTTATAATGACAGTGGATAAAGATAGAAGAATAGCGATGTTGATTCTCTTCATTAATAATTATATTTCTACACTGTCAAAAACATAATTGGCATCGCTGCGGACCTAGATAAGGATAGTACCACCGGCTTTGTCGAATGATAGACAAGGATAGCAAAACCAAAGTTGATCAAATACTGTCATTATAACATGGACCTCACTATAGTGTTGGTTTTGTTTATAGACAACCAAATTTAAGATGGATCCAGTTTATTTTATTTATAGGGTTCTGAGTTGGCTTAGACTTGGGTACTTGATTTGATGTGAGTTAGGGCTAAACCAAATGAAGCGTTTTATTCCAAAGTCGGTAGGGCAGAAAACTCGCTGATTGGGGTTTCGGATATCAGCCAATCGGAGACCTGCACTGTTGACTCATGTAGCTTGGCCCTAAAGGTCAATGAAACTTGCCTGTCCAACTGGTAACCACTAATTTTTTGCGATTTATTAAATGTTGCTCACTGTAAAATGATTTTCTGTGTCATTGATTTTGTGATTATTATGCATTATATTTTTACAGGACACAGAAGAGCGGGACAGATGCACCATAGGAGAATGATGGCCAGCTTCATAGAGCAAGAGAGAAGAAGGATATCAAGAAGTAGTAGTCTGGAAGAAAAATGTTGTTGGAACTCTTGTGAAATTTGTATAAAGTGACAAGTGAATTGATTTCAAGTGAAGAGTTGAAATTTTACTGGACCCACAACAGGCACAAAAACGTAAATATATATTATATATATTATATATAATATATAATGATAGAAGATTGAAGAGCGTAAATGTAAGTTTGATAAGTGGAAAGTGACATAACCAGTAACATTTTGATTCGGACAGTATAGTATAAATTGAAATGGGACAGTTTAGGGCATGAGCCTGTTGTGCCTTTCCTCATGTTAAGTATTTGTACACAATGTAATAAATGAATAAATAAATAA
>NW_024095625.1:0-6778 GCF_014356525.2 Nilaparvata lugens
AAGGAGACAACGAGGGGTAATGGATGTAAAAGGAGAAGGAGACAACGAGGTAAATGAGAAATGAAAATAAGAAGAAGATGGTGAAGAAGAAGATGGAGAAGAAGAAGATGGTGAAGAAGAAGATCGAAGAGAAGAAGAAGAAGAAGAAGAAGAAGAAGAAGAAGAAGAAGAAGAAGAAGAAGAAGAAGAAGAAGAAGAAGAAGAAGAAGAGAAGAAGAAGAAGGAGAAGAAGAAGAAGAAGAAGAAGAAGAAGAAAAGAAGAAGAAGAAGAAGAAGAAGAAGAAGAAGAAGAAGAAGAAGATGATGATGATGATGATGATGATGATGATGGATGATGATGATGATGATGATGATGATGATGATGATGATGATGATGATGATGATGATGATGATGATGATGATGATGATGATGATGATGAAGAAGAACAAGAAGGGCAAGAAGAAGATGAAGAAGAGAAAGATGATGATGATGATGAGAAGGGGGGGAAAAATAAAGAGGGAAAGAAGTAGAAGAAGAACAGCAAGAGCAACAACGAAGAATGAGAAAACAAAAAACAAGAACAAGAATAATGAGAGGAATTTCTTTTGTAGTTGAGAAGTTGATATTGTGGTAATTATTCATATTGAATGAAAAGGACTAAGAAATTGTCAAAAATCACAGATTTATTGATTCTTAGAAAGACCGGTTTCGGTAATTACACTAAACTAAAACTAAATACAAGAGCATCAGAGGTAATAACCGATACCGGTCTTTCTAAGTATCAATAAATCTGTGGTTTTTGACAATTTCTTAGTCTTTTTCATTCAATAAGAGGAGAAATAACTGGTGATTTTCGAGGAGAAGAAGAAGAAGAATTATTGGGAGGCTGTGGAAAAGGAGAAGAGCAATGATAAAAAATTGAAAAAATTAAAGATGAAGAAGTCGAAGAATAAGAAAAAAATCAGTAGGAGCTTGAACGTGAGAGAGAATACATGAAAGAATATTTGTTAAACAAGAATTCGAGGGAAACGAAAGTCTCGAATTATCTCATCAAACATTCTTTTCACTTCCCATTTAACCATGCATTTTCCTTCAGTGATATTCACTGCATATTGTCATCTAGATTGGATGGTAAGCGTCGAGATTATTCATGAGCAAAGCTAGCAATTCATAGTGAATACATCCTCACATGTGTCGACGCATTTAAAATTCGTGAAAAACTAGGAACGTATGTTTCCAACATGACATATATATTCACAATATTATCATAGAGAAACAATAGCGTAAGTAGATATCCCATGGTATAGGGCGTTTATGTCGCAACTTTTACTGTTATCCCAAGCCGATTACTGTTGATTATTGTCGATTTTTACTGTTTTGTTGGGGTGAGAGTGTATAAACGGCACAATATGAGAGACTACCACCGTCACATAGCTTCACGGGAAAGAACTATGTGGACTACCGGCTTGAGATAACAGTAAACGTTATAACATAAACTCACAATACCATGGGATATCTACTTACGCTATTGTTTCTCTATGATATTATATTATATCCTATACTATAAAATGAGCAATATTTCTGTTTATATTTTTAGATGTTTAGATGTTTGTTTAGATGTTCAGATGTTTGGATGTTTAGATGTTTAGATGTTTAGATGTTTAGATGTTTAGATGTTTAGATGTTTAGATGTTTAGATGTTTAGATGTTTAGATGTTTAGATGTTTAGATGTTTAGATGTTTAGATGTTTAGATGTTTAGATGTTTGGATGTTTAGATGTTTAGATGTTTAGATGTTTAGATGTTTAGATGTTTAGATGTTTAGATGTTTAGATGTTTAGATGTTTAGATGTTTAGATGTTCAGATATTTAGATGTTTAAATGTTTAGATGTAGAAATGTGTTTATGTTTGTATCTCACCAGATCTCGTAGACGGCTCTGCCGATTCTCACGAATTTCAGAACATAGTAGGTTTATAATATAAAAATTCGATTGCACTAGGTCTTATCCCTGAGGAAACTCGCTGAAGTACATTGAAAGGATGATTATTATTCATCCTTGGAAAATCAGATGATAATAATTATTTCGTCGTCTGTTTATGATGGAATTGAGTGAGCGAGTTCATGTATGTGGGACTGTGTCAAAATTATGACTCAGCTGTTGAACTTTTGTAATCATTCATTCAGGTACTTTGTGCCGGTTGCAAAAAAGCTGGGTTATTTCCAATCCTGATCAATTCCAGTAGATCCATCTTTTTGAAATGGTCTCCTCCGATTTGGCTCACGTGAAATTAATCAGGATTGAAATTTAACCGGCTTTTGTGCAACCGGGCCTTTGTGAGGGAAATTTTTGCAGTCCTCTGGGAATTAATCTCAATTGACTGTGATTAAATAGAGCATTTCTGTATGAACTATGATTGTTATTATAATATTTCTTCTTTCTTAATAAATTTTTTCATGCTTTTGTACTCCAGAGCGAAGCTCGGTCCCCGATATTTTGCATTATACAGAGTGAGTTATATGTATGGGAACCCTTCAATAAGTTGGAGACTGTTGTAGATATAATACTGTAACTTTCAGGATAAGTTATTGGTCAAATACTCTACCTTTTGACTTACAACTGAATTTAAACCCCTCATAAGGGGGTGACTTAGGGGTTGTAACTCAAATATTTCAACTGTAAACACGGATCGTGTGGTACATCATTCTAGAGACCTTTTTGAAAACGAGAAAGAAGGCATCGATAAAAATGTTCTATGATACTTGTATCAAAAATGGCGGCTGATTGGAGTTTCAGTTTTTCAAAAAATGATGAGTTGTAACTCAAAAATTTTAGGTGTAAATACTTATTGTGTAGTACATCATTTTAAAGACCTTTTTTGAACGAGAAAGATGTCATCGATAAAAATGTTCTAGTATACTTGTATCAAAAATGGCGGCTGATTGAACTTTATCAATCATTTCTTCAAAAACTAATACTCCTATCAGCCGCCATTTTTGATACAAGTATCATAGATCATTTCTGTTGATGCCATCTTTCTTGTTTCAAAAAGGCCTTTATAGATGATGTACCACACAATGGGTGTTGACATTGAAAATATTTGAGTTACAACCCTCCATATCCTCAATTTTTTCAGTATGAACATAACCTATATTTTTGGACATTTTATTATTTATCAAAATTTGAGAACAGAATAGTTTTGGGCTATGCCTGTTGTTCTATCCCGATCATATTCATATGATTTGTAATTCTATCAACAAATAAATGAACTAAACTAAACTCAACTAAACTAAAACTTTGATCAGCCGCCATTTTGGATACAAGTATCATAGAACATTTCTATTGATGTCACCTTTTCTTTTTCAAAAAAGTCTCAAAAATGATGTACCACAAAATGGGTGATTACATTTAAAATATTTGAGTTACACCCCCTTTTGAGGGGTTGAAATTCATTTGTACGTCAAAAGGTAGAGTATTTGACCAATAACTTATCCTGGAAGTTACAGTGTCATATCTACAACAGTCTTCAACCTATTGAAGGGTTCTTATGAATATGTCTAGCTCTGTATATTCACAATGTAGATATAATATATTTGCATGATATATAGTAATATATATTCACAACATACATTGCAATATATTTCCATGGTATATATAGTGATATATTCATAATACTCTTTATTCCGTCGAAAAGTTTTGGCAGGAACTTTTTCTAATACTGACAAAAGCATGTAGATTGCAGTGCTTTGTTCGGATTAACGTTTGCGCTTTCCATTAAACTTTCAAACTTTTCCCAACGTACAAGATATTTTCGTATGTTATGACTTTGCACTATGGTGGAATTCACTTTAAATTGGCAGCATAAGTTGATTGGGTAGTATTGGTGTGAATTATATGGAATACTGACAAGGTTCAGAATGCTCTGTGCTTCAGTGAGTTTTACCATGGAGAAATAATAGAAAAAGAAGATATCTCATGGCTTGCAGAATTCAGTTTGTATCAAATTGTGGTGTAGTGTATCGAAATTAGATGATACTGTACCATTTGTGGTGATACTGTATCATTTATGGTGATATGTCATAGAAAAAGATATGCCATTGTTTGAAGAATTCATTAAAAATTTGGAAGTTTTGTATCAAATTATGGTGTTGTGTATCAAGTTGATATGATACGGTATCGTTTTGTGGTGATACTGTATAGATTATTATAGTAATTTCATAGAGGAAAGATAGCAAAAGAAGATATCCCATGATTTGTAGAATTCATTAAAAGTTTGGAAGCTTTGTATCAAATTATGGTGTTGTTCCATATTCTATGGATATTGTTCCATATTGTGCTCATACTGTATCATATTTTGTTGGTACTGTATCAAATATAGTGATACCTCAGAGAAAAGATAACAAAAGAAGATATCCCAGAATTATGGTGTTGTGTATCTAGTTGAGATAATACTGTATCATTTATGTTGGTACTGTATTATATTTAGTTGATACGATATCGTTATTGGTGATACTGTATCATGTTTGGTGTTACTGTATCATGTTTGGTGATACTGTATCATTAGTGGTAATACTGTATCATTTATAGTGATAACATAGAGAAAAGATAGCATATGATACTGTATCACTTGCGGTGATACGGTATCTTTTTGAGGTAATACGGTAACGTTATGTGGTAATACTGTATTAATATTATAGTGATGCCATGAAGAAGAGATAGCATAAGAAGATATCCAATGGTTTGTAGAATTCATTTGAAGTTTGGTTGTTTTGTATCGAATTATGGTGTTGAATATCAAGTTGAGATGATAATTATGTTTCTAATGTGAAGGTTCCCAGGGATGAGACCTAGTGCAATCAAATCTCTATATCATGAAATCAATGAGAATTGTTGGAGCTGTTTTCGAGATCCGGTGACATATAAACATAAAAACATCCGGAAAGCATAAAAACATTTTAACAGAAATTGCTCGCTTAATAGTATAGGATACTTCATTCAATGTGGATCAGTGTGTAGGCCAGAACATATTTAAACATACACAAATTGCTTCTAGAGCACCCTCGACTCAGCCTCTTGACCTACATTTGTGCCTGGAGTTTCACCCATCTCTGGTCTCTTGGGTTTTCCTTTTTTGCCCCTACGAAACTCCCCTGATGAAGGCAAACTCCCGTGGGTTTGAAGGCAAGGCAACATCTGGAGTTGCCTTGGGGTCCCTTTTAGTCGCCTCCTATGACAAGCAGGGATACTGTGGGTGAATTCTGGTTTTCAACACATTCTTGAGTACGATGTTCGACTCAAAGCTTTCAAATCCAAGGTTTAGGCTATGATACTTGTTCCGACTTACAAAAGCTATGAATTTTATCAATTCCACTAACTTTAAAAGGTAAATCTCATTAGAAAAATACAAATCTCCCAAACGAATATTGATTGTTAGATAAAAGTATTCCATATCCTACGTTATTATTTTTAAATAATAATCATAGATCCTCAATTTTTATTATTTATCACAATATTAAACATCACATCAACTGCACTGGACATTTTGTAACTGGAAAATATTTTCTCAATTTTATTCTTCCCGACCTTACTTAGATTCTAGTCCAGTCAAATGGTAATTTTTCAGGAAACAGCCCCGGAAGAACTTTTCTTATCGGTTTTATATGTATTTTAGGGCGCTTGATACGAATTAGAAATTTGCTGAGACGCCAGAGGGTGACTTTACCCCCAGGAACCCAAAAAGCTCTCACTTTTTCCATGCTGTAGGACATGGCTTTCAATTATCGGGTGTATTCCCCCTCCCCCTATAATAAATTTGGAAATTCCTGAAGAATGTTGTTGAGATTTGATGGTTTGTCCTAATGATGTGTGAATTTCCATTATTACTGAATCTCCAAGTTGTATATAGTAGAAGTGGCAGGTTTGTATAACTTTTGAAAATTTGTAGCTCCGAAACCAGAAATAGTAGCGTTTTGCGCTACCACTCAATTTATTGGGAATGTTTCTGTCTTCAATTTTGTAGGGAATGACTTTTTAGTTCAAAAAACTCAAGATTTTTGAGATAAAATGGAATATTTGAAAAATGTCTCAACAAGTTGTATATGGTAGAAGTGGTAAGTTTGCATAACTTTGAAAAACACTTAAAAATTCCCCTTTTTGAAAATTTGTAGCCCCAAAACCAGAGATAGTAGCGTTTTATTTATTCATTCATTTATTTGTTCATACAATTACAAATCATAATGAATATGATCGGGATAGAACAACAAGCATAGCCCAAAACTATTCTGTTCCCAAATTTTGATAAATAATGAAATGTCCGAGAAAATAGGTTATGTTCTTACTGAGGAAAGTTGAAGTTCAATTTTGCTCTACCACTCAATTCATTGGGAATGTTTCTGTCTTCAATTTTGTAGGGAAAGATTTTTCAGTTCAAAAAACTCAAGATTTCCGAGATGAAATGAAAAATTTGGAAAAAGTCCCAAAATTTTAGAGTTCTTGGTGTTTTCAGGGGTGAAGCTGCCCACTGACTTGTCAGCGAATTTCTGATAAGGATTCATCGCCCCAAAATACTAGAAAAATATTGAATGAAAAAGACTAAGAAATTGTCAGAAAACCACAGATTTATTGATACTCAGTAAAACCGGTTTCGGTTATTACACCATTGTCAATCTCTGATACTGTTTATCAGAGAAGGGCTTCCTTGAAGATTTCTGTCATGAACAATAGAATTTATTATTATTTCATTTCTGATATCTTATTAGGGAAATGGATATGAAGATCAGATTTCATAACAATAGCATG
>NW_024095626.1:0-7185 GCF_014356525.2 Nilaparvata lugens
GAAGATTTCTGTCATGAACAATAGAATTTATTATTATTTCATTTCTGATATCTTATTAGGGAAATGGATATGAAGATCAGATTTTCATAACAATAGCATGATATAACTCAATAAATACAATGCCAAACTGAATAATATTATTTACAATAACATTCCTTTTAACTAGTGTAATATTACATTTTTTTCTCACATTGGAATCGAATCTTCAATTCGAGATCTATGGAACTTATAGTAATATCAGAGTCATCAATAGACGACAAACTTTTTGACAGAGAATTTTTTATCGTAAATGATTGTTGCATTGTTCCATGGTGTCACCGAGGCTGAGAAACAGAATAAATAGTTTATTTAAATAGAGAATATATATGAAAATTAAAATAACAGTTTCAAAATAAAGTTTTATTGAGAACAGATGTAGGGTGTGATTCTAACTTGTAAGTTATAATTTTTTGGTGACGTGTCTGTAGCGTGGACAATGATTTTTTGAGGTCTCTCTGTTCTGACTTGTAGTTTTTCCGGTGGCTTCTTTCTTCTCTAGAAAATGGCTGGCTACGTGTGTGTTGTAAATTTTTGCTCTGATCTTTTCATCATGTGAATTATTAATGTTTTAAATTGAGTTTTAAACAGTTTATAGTGTTCTATTTTGTCCACATAATTGCTATTTGTGTATTCAAGCCATAGCCACTGTTTTTCAACTGTAACTAGATAAGTATTTAGTTCGTAGTAACTCTAAATGATTAGGCTTATAAGATATAGTTCTTTGTGTATTTGTATAAATTCATCTGAAGATTATAAGTTCATTTGCTCTGAAAACTGATTTCTCATTCATAGCGATAGATCCCATCATAATTTAGCAAGAATCTATTACATTGGAGCCGACAACTATCCTTAGGTTAATAGGTGTTAATGCTATTCCAACCGATTAAGAAAAATTGGTAGCACGGCAAATGTTACCCCTGTGGTGGGACCGAATTACAAATAAATATGTCCCTAATGGTACACCATGAAATCCCTGGTTATGAAAAATTATTAGTAGGATAGATATCTTGATAGGTTATGAATGGTTTGTTGCTGAGTGGGAAATTGGTTCAAGAGAGATCAAGTTTTAATGTAGAGATCAGTGCATATTACAACATGGCAAACATTAAAAATGATCTGAATCTTATAGCATTCTTAACACAAAGGTTTGATGAGCAAAATGCTAGGTTTGATGAGCAAAATGCTAAGATTGATGAGCAAAATGCTAAGTTAATGCTAGGTTGATGAGATGAAGCAGAATTTGCTAGCATTAGACTAGAGCAGGTTAGTATAAACCTTCTATTGAAAATGCACATGAAACTTGAGTGATTATCATGAAGATGAAAACAAATTGAAGCAGGATAATAGTAGTGTTAAGATACAGATCAACTCATCAAGTTTCTGACAATGTAGGCCTAGTTACTGTTGTGAAAAAGTCAACCCTAATGAGATAATGAGTAGAATTGAGTAAAGAAGTATGTAGGAGTTGTCTTCACTGAAAGTAACTACATGAAAGTAATATTGCTACAGTGAAGGTTAGGAAAACTATGAACAAAGTGAATGATTACATGAGACGTTTCTGTGGAGGTTAGGAACAATGTAAACAAAATGAATCTTGCTTTGAGTCAAGTTGATGAGTTCAACTTTCAACTGAGAATTGAAAAGTGTATGCTATGCATTCTCAAGTGAACATGACTAACTTTTGTAGGCAAAACGCTTTGTTGAAACAAATGAACCCATGAATAAAACTATGTTCTTGAAGAAAACAAAACGCAAAGTCACCATTGATGTGTTAGTATTAAAGGTTGTTTCAAGTTGCTTACTTACAAGATGATGACAGTGAATCACAATGATGAAAGGGTATTCCCCAGTACACAATGATTAGGAATCCTGTGTTATGCGGGATTCAGAATAGCATAATCACTACGCAGTGTATGGTAAGAGTCCATAATTGTGTCTTTTTTCTTTCCTGTAGCCTATTTTTCTTGGCCCTTAATCTTTTCAAATTTCGATTCTTTCCTGTCTTTGTGTCATGTTCAGTAAAATTCTTCTATGATGCATATCTTAACCATCTTGTCCATAGTCATTTAAATTTGTATTCTTCTGAAATAATTTTAGAAGTTAAAATAGTAGCTTATTTTCCTAATCTTTAATTGTTGATAAAACTTAACTTTTCTAAAATCTATCCATGTAGTGTAAAGAATTGTTTGCTTGTGGTATATTTTTCATCATGTATTACATATTTTATCATGTCTATTTTTTTTTTAGGTACATATTAGGTAATTAGGTTTTTCAGCAATATGTCCCATGTTCTCATCTTTCTTGCATATGTGCCATAAGCCATTAATATTGATAGTTTTCTTCTGGGCTTTTACCCATTTTGCATTTTATTTTTTTTTTTTTGCTGTCCAATACTTTGGATTTTTGGTAGACAAGTAGTGTGATTCTTTTAGAGGTGTGGGCGTGCCACATACGGCTGGACTCGATTATCTGACCTACTTGTTGCGATATAAAAACCTTAAGACTGCAACATCAAAGGTTTGTAAAAACTTTTGCATACTTTTTTTTTGGTCCGATACTAGAGTCTGCTATCACATTGCCTTACAGACATCTAGGAACTATCCACCCAGTCACAATAGTCAACATTTTTTTTTCCTCACAGTTGTTTTTTGTGGTAGTGATAGCCACAATTATAACAATTAGAGTCATACTTGGAATTTACAAAATTCCATAGTAGTATATTTTATTAAATATACTTCCTCATGAAAGTTCAATACTGACATGTAGGATAGGCTCAATTAAACTTTCTCTTCTTGTATTATTTAGGAATTTATTTACCCAGTTTTCTTTTTCTCTTTTTGTTATTTTTTAGGGAACTTATTTACCCATTATCATCTTGATCGTCTTTGTATTATAATCTTGAAATGTTTGTACTATTATACAGTCTTAAATTATAAATTATTTGGTTATAATAAATAACTTCAAAGTTTGAAAGTATTAATGATTCTGTAGCCATATATATGTGATGTATTAATGAAAGTTAGCTTGAATAATAATGTTTCATTGAATAAAAACGTTGTGTTATTATCAATGAAATGAGTTAAGGTTAAAATTTTTCTAAAGTTTTTTGTGATTGATATCTTTTTCAAATTTTAAAATTGTTTGTTCTATATTTTGATATGATTGATTATCGTTTGAAATGGATGCTGGAGTGTATGTAGAATTTTTAGTGGGTTTGTTGATTAGAATTTTGCTGGTATGTGATTGTTTTTTGAGATGGAAACCATTATTGCCTAAAGAAGGAATAACAGAGGTTATGACTTAGAGAGGCAGTAATGAGATAATATTTTTTGTGTTGATTACTTATGTTGATTGCCATAGATGCAAAATAATGATTAATAATGTTGATTGCCATAGATGCAGATTACTTATGAATATTGTTTGCCTTTGAAGCAAATATTATTGATGTTTTGAATGGTTTCTTGTTTAATGATTGATAGTAAAGTTTTGTCATGAAATGTAGCTTGTGTTTAGAACTTGAAGAGTCGAAATAAACTATAGTATCCGACAAACGATGATTAACATATTAAATAATTTGCTTTTTATACAATTTTTGAACACAAAATTAAAACTAAATAATTTTAAAACCTGAATGATAAATCATAAATGTGAAATGAACTTGCTATAAATGCTATAAATGAAATGTTATACTAAATGATAATGAAATGCAGATATATTATGAAATGATTGTGAATAGAAGATCAATGTCTGAAATTATTGAAATATATATTGAAATTAATTTTTGTTGTGATGATCTGATGTTTTTACAATTTTGATAATGATACAGGGTGTTATGAAATTCTATTTCTATTTTGAAGAATGGATTAATTTTGATATTGAACAGTGAATAGATGGAAATGAAATTTTTTTTTAGTGAAAATTTGTAATTGATATTTCACAATTTATGTATTGCTGACTGTATATAGGATGTTAACAAATTTCAATTCATATATATTTAAAAATAATTTTCATGTGTATTAGATTGTATTGATAGCCTAATCAAGATTTTCTTCTTAGTTTAAGCATTTTAAGATAACAGGTACAGTACAGACATTAACATTGAATAGTTATCATGTGAATCTCGAAATCAGCAACAAGTGAACGCCATGAAGAGTGTTAAGAACATTTGGGTGATTTTCGAACTAGTGTGACATATCTACGCCAATAACTACGCCAAAATCTACGCTGCGGCCTACACTAATAACTATGCCAATATCAACACCAATAACTACGCCTAAATCTACGCTGATGCCTACAGTAATAATTACGCCAATGTCAACGCAATAACTACGCCAATATCTACACTAATATCTATGCCAATAACTACGCCGATGCCTGTGCTGATGCCAACGCCAAAATCTACGCCGATGCCTGCGCCAACGCCGATGCCTACGCCAATGCCAATGCCTGCGCCAATGCCAAAATCTGCGCCAATGCTGATGCCAAAGCCAATAACTATGCCAATGTCAACACCAATAACTACACTAATAACTACACCAATAGCTACGCCAAAGTCTGCGCAATGCTGATGCCAATGCCAAAATCTACGCCGATGCCTGCGCCAATGCCAATGCCTGCGCCAATGCCAATGCCTGCGCCAATGCCAATATCAACGCCGATGCCAATGCCGACACCAAAGCATATGCCAATAGCAATGCCAACGCTTATTGCTGACTTTGTATCTAAACTTCAACACTACTACATTACCTGGAGGTAATTGCCATCCATGTTCACATTCACAACTTTGAATTCAGAATAACAGTCACAGTATCATGAAAGAATTGATTCAAAAAATCCTCTCCAAATAATTATGCCTGTATGCAGAACTCTAACCTTGAAAGCTGAAAATATCAAAAAACCAACCTTACTAAATTAATCCTCACCTAATTAATCCTGTATGCAGCGTCTATCTCTTTTCCAAAAAACAAATACATTGTCATTCCAAGCCCGAAATGTACATTGTATAATTACAATATGATACAAAATTACGTGACTCTGTATTGAATTTGGAATGCAGCCGTCTACTACAAGCATGAGGCAATGCTAATTGAGATGTCACCTGTATCGAGTTGGTATGCAGCCATCTACTACAAGCATGAGGCAATGCTAACTGGATGTCACTGTATCGCGTTGGTATGCAGCCGTCTACTACAAGCATGAGGCAATGCTAACTGAGATGTCACCTGTATCGAGTTGATATGCATCAGTCGACTACAAGTATCAGCCCAACACTACGTGCATCCAGATCAGCCCAACACTAACGTCACACATTGGAGTCACACTTAACTGAAAACTACTGATGCCTTAACGGACTGTTTTCCAAAATGTGCATCAATAAAATCAACCGCGTCAATAGTGAAGAATGAACATTTTTTGATTTATTGAAATTTTTTATGTGAAAATTAAATGTAACAATTCATCAATTCATTTAAAAAAATATATATATAATCATAATAAATTTTTTTTTTTTTCATTCAACATACTAATTTTTTTTGCAATAAAAAAAAATTAATTTTTCTATCTATTAATTTTGTGCAGTTTCAAAAAACTATTCTTACATATTAAACTTTCTGTTGAGAATATTTTCCTTTAAATTATAAGCTAAATCAAAAGTAATATTGATATTCTATATTTTGAAATATTGTTGGAAACATATAACAAATGATATTGATGATTTTATAATAATTTTCAATTATGTTGACATGTAATGTTTTTATAGAAAAATTGTTACTGTTCTCAATTTTAATTTCAATAATTTTCAAACAGTAAAATTTCTATGTCAAGAGGGGGGTATTTGTAATATACATTTTTTTCTCACATTGGAATCGAATCTTCAATTCGAGATCTATGGAGCTTTATAGTAAATATCAGAGTCTCAATAGATGGACAAACTTTTCGACGGAGAATTTTTATCGTAAAGATTGTTGCATTGTTCCATGGTGTCACCGAGGCTGAGAAACAGAATAAATAGTTTATTTAAATAGAGAATATATATGAAAAATTAAAATAACAGTTTCAAATAAGTTTTATTGAGAACAGATGTAGGGTGTGATTCTAAACTTGTAAGTTATAATTTTTGGTGACGTGTCTGTAGCGTGGACAATGATTTTTTGAGGTCTCTCTGTTCTGACTTGTAGTTTTTCCGGTGGCTTCTTCTTCTCTAGAAAAAAGGCTGGTACATGTGTGTATTTTGCTCTGAATCTTTTTCATTCATGTGAATTTATTTATGTTTTAAATTGAGTTTTAAACAGTTTATAGTGTTCTATTTTGTCCACATAATTTGCTATTTGTGTATTCAAGCCAATAGCCACTGTTTTTCAACTGTAAACTAGATAAGTATTTTAGTCGTAGTAACTCTAAATGATTAGGCTTATAAGATATAGTTCTTTGTGTATTTGTATAAATTCATCTGAAGATTATAAGTTCATTTGCTCTGAAAACTGGATTTCTCATTCATAGGCATAGATCCATTCATAATTTAGCAAGAATCTATTACATTGGAGCCGACAACTATCCTTAGGTTAATAGGTGTTAAATGCTATTCCAACCGATTAAGGAAAAATTGGTAGCCGGCACTAGTTAAACATTCATTATGAATATCATCAATTCAATGATGCTAACAAAAGGAAAGTGAATCTTACTATACCTACACAATAATGGAATTATAAGAGACGATGAAATGTTTGGGAATGTTCTGATTTTTTTTTGCAAACACTAGTGAATAGTTGGGCTATTATTACTTGATACCGCAATGATAATGGTAGACTTCATATTATGGTCTCTTGTACGCGGATGACATTGTCATCCATGCAAATAGTCCTTCCGACATGAGAATCAAATATAATGCTTGGAGGATTACTGTGAAGTCTGAAATTGAGGGTCAACATTTCCAAAACCAAGATAATTCCATTCATAAAGGAAGGTTGAGAAAAACAGACCCATCTTGGTCTTTTTGAGGACAATTGTTGATTGATGAAAAGCTCATTGGCGTTGGTTGATACACATTCGGGTCTTGGTTGGTTGTAATTTGGATTTTTGGATTATTGTGTTTGAAATACTGTGTTTGGGTTATGGGTTGATTTTTGAAAATTTTGTTGAGGTCTGTTC
>NW_024095627.1:0-6690 GCF_014356525.2 Nilaparvata lugens
TTTCGTGTTTCCTGTACCATTATATGGTGTGGAAGCATGGACATTGAAGAGATAGGTGAGAAGAAAATACAAGCCTTGAGATGTGAACCTATCGCAGAATGCTGAGAATCCCTTACACCGATCATGTTACAAATGAAGAGGTCTCAGGAGAATGGGTAAGAAACTGTAACTCATGGTGAAATCAAGGAGCGCAAAGTAGGTACCTGGTCACATACTGAAAGGACACAAGTATGAAATATTGCACCTCATTATGCAAGGCAAAATAACTGGTAGTGGGTTCAGTGGGGCGAAGAAGGATATTTGGTTGCGCAATTTAAGGGATTGGTTCAAGTGCTTCTCAAATGAACTTTTCAAGTCAGCTATAAGCAGGTGAAATTGCCACCATGATAGCCAACCTCCGCCATGGAGGGACGCGCATGAAGAAGAGAAGTTCAATTTCATTTTATGAAATATTGTAATAATATATAAAATTGTCACATAAAGATATTTTTTTGGTAGTTGAGTAGTGATATTGTGGTAATTATTCATATCAAATAAAAATACTAAGAAATTGTCAAAAAACACAGATTTATTGATACTTAGAAAGACCGGTTTCGGTTGTTAAACCATTGTCAATCTCTGATGAACTGTTTATCAATAAATCTTGGTTTTTGAGAATTTTTTCAGTATTTTTATTTAATATATTTTTGACAAAAATTGTGATGTGGATTGGAAAGTAAAAAGTGACAACCTTTATTTTCAAATCATAATCTAAATTTGAAAGATGAATGTCAACGTCATTTTAATATAATTTATAATCATATTTACATCTAATTAATCTCGATTATACCAGGTCCTGTGTCTCGATTGTACCAGGTCCTGTGTCTCGATTATACCAGGTATCGTTTAGACGACTGGTATTATCGAACTACTGGGTTAATCGAGATGGAATGCTTCGATTAGCCCAGTAGTTCGATTATACCAGGTCCTGTGTCTCGTTTATACCCTTAGACCGTTATAGAATAGACACGCTGGGAAATCTAGCCTCTGAAGCCACATCTACTGCAAATCCACCCATCTTGACGTCACAACCAAGCTAACAACAATGCATTGTTCAACAACAATGTAAGTTTGAACACCACAAACACTTACACAAAAACTCATCTTGTGACGTCAAGATGGGCGGATTTGGCTGTAGATGTTGGCTTCATCGACTTTCAGTATGAATATACAAGAGCCGTGTCTATTCTATAATGGTCTAAGTTTATACCAGGTTTTGTTTATATCACCTGGTACAATCGAACTACTGGATTAATCGAGGCATTCCGTCTCGATTATACCAGGTTTTGGAGCTTCATTGAGGAAGAGGACCTGCTATAATCGAAACCTGGTCTAATCGAGACACTCACTTTACATCAGTTTAATTTTCTCTCAATTCATATTTCATTGTTGTATGGTTTCTTTCTGTAGCTTATTTCAAATTAATCTCTATTACTATGTTCTACTGTTTATTGTATTACATGTATGATATACTGTGTTTAATTAATTGATAATATCTTATCTTATCTTATCTTAAAGGGTTAGCCTGTGTTTGCTCTTTCAATATCATTCTAATGATAAGTAAAAAAAGTAAATTCGTATGGCTTTTGTTGGTGGGGAGTCCCTTGCGGAAGGTCCCACCGCCTGAATATATAATTTAAGCCGTCAATGGGCCTTACGACTGTCATACTTCAGCCGGGACGACAGTTTAACGTGCCCATACGATAACACGGGAAAACGTGTATCTTGAAATGATAAGTAATCTTGTACTAACAGATAAATAAATAACATTTCCATATCGGGGGTAGAGAAATCCTTAATATTATAAAGTGTTTCAGTATATAATTATATTTGATACCTCAACTGAACCGTTGTATCTTGTTATCCATCATCAATTTTCAATGTTCATTCATCCAAATTATTCTCAGAGTTTGATTTCCTTTCAAATCCAGTTCAATTGGAATATTAACTTTATGTTATTACTGAGATCTTCATAGTGTAAATAGGTTGCCGGTGTATTAATTTCATGATACACACACACTCTTTCTCCTTATGTGGACACTCTTCCTCATCTGACACTCCTCTCTCACACCTCTCTCTCTCTTCTCTGCTCTCTTCTCATCACTCCCTCATCTGTCACCCCTCTCTCTCTCATTCTCTTTCTCTCTCCCTCCCTCTCAGTCTCTCTCTGCTGCTCTCTTTCTCTCTCTTCTCTTTATACTAATCATCCTCAAACACTCTCTCTCTCTCTTTGCTGCTCTCTTTCTGTCTCTTCTCTTTATACTAATCACTCCCTCAACACTCTCTCACTCTCTTTGCTGCTCTCTTATTTCTCTTCTCTTTATACTAATCACTCCCTCATTTGTCTCTCCTCTCTCACTCTCTCTCTTTGCCGCTCTCTTCTCTCTCTCCTCTTTATACTAATCACTCCCTCATTTGTCTCTCCTCTCTCTCTCTTTGCTGCTCTTTCTCTCTCTTCTCTTTATACTAATTACTCCCTAATCTGTCTCTCCTCTCTCTCTCTCTCTCACTCTCTCTCTCTCTTTGTTGCTCTCTTTCTCTCTCTCTCTCCTATTATACTAATCACTCCCTCATCAGTCTCTCTCTCTCTCTCAGGTTTTTTTTTTTTTTAATAAGGCTGCTAATCAATCAATCAATCAATCTTGCTGCTCTCTTTCTCTCTCTTCTCTTTATACTAATTACTCCCTCATCTTTCTCTCCTCTCTCTCTCTCTCTCTCTCACTCTCACTCTCTCTCTCCAACTCTTCTCTCTTTGTTGCTCACTCTCTCTCTCTCTCTTTATAATAATCAATCCCTCATCTGTCTCTCTCTCTGCTGCTCTCTTTCTCTCTCTTCTCTTTATATTAAACACTCCCTCATCTGTCACTCCTCTCTCCCTCTCTCTCACACACACTCTCTCTCTCTCTTTGTTGCTCTCTTTCTCTTCTCTCTTTGCTGCTCTCTTTCTCCTCTCTTCTCTTTGTAATAATCAATAATTACCTACTCAAAACATTGGGCCACACTACTGTATTAAACATGTTATAGTCCCTTAGGTGGCCGCAGTTATTCACTACAGTTGTGTGCCCTGTTGTTTCAGTAGGCACAACATATTGTGCAATAATATTGAGCGTCTATTCATGATTCAACTGTTTATAGACAAGCAATATTATTGAGCAATACTAAGTTGTTTGTCGAGGGGAAGTACTGAAAAGTTGCGCAATATATTGTACAAACGGTAATTTTACAAGCTTAATTCCATTAACTATAATGCCCGTCGACTCGTCAACGATATTTGCGCAAACCTGGCTTGCGCTAAGTTTGCGTCCTGAAGATGGGAGATCGTTGCAATTTCTCAGATTTGAAGGTTTTTGCTTTTTTCGATCAATCTCATCAGGTTTGCAGCAATTTTTCTAGGAAACGAGTATGATCATCCTATCCATCAAACCTAACGCTTCAAAATGAAAATAGAGAATTCGTGATTACAGATTCGGATTTAGCACCCTCGAATAAAATATGTGGGATGTCAGTTCTCAAAAATACTCAAAAACTGGAGGAGGAGAAGTGGTGGACGAGTAGGTGGTGGGGAAGAGGAGGAGTAGGGGTGGAAGAGGAGGAAGAGGTGGAGGAGGAGGAAGAGGAGGAGGAGCGATGGAGGAGGTGAAGGAGGAGGAGGAATTGTTAAAATACAAAAACGATGGAATCGAGCAATTAGAATTTTTTGATTCATTTGATTATCAATCCATGATACTATGCAGATTTGACAGTATTGCAATTCCTTCATATTCTTTAATTTGTTGTTTTTTCAATAATGTGGTGTGTAAATCTTCAGTCATCCTCAAGTAATTCCTCCAGTCATAGGGTTCATGTCGCAATTCTCTCAATAACTGTATATGGGATAAGCCCTTCTTGTTCAACCATTCCGACTCACTTACATCTAGGTTTTCCCCCTTTTTCAAAGACAAATAACATAGATCAACCACAAGAGTAGATCGTCCATTGCGGGTGGTGAGGAACACAAACTGCACTGCACAACACAATCGATACCGAACTGAATAGAATCTCACTTCTTCTGTGGTGTGACTCTCTTGTGGTTTGTGTTAAAGTTGGCAGAGTTCCACCTGGCTATGCGCCAAGTTTGAGCAAATATCGTTGTCGTGTAGACTCGGCATTAGGTTCGGAATGTTGGCAATATTGCGCAAAATCCTTTCAGTCTCGCAGTTGGTATCAGGCGCTCGTCTGAACAGGTCAGACTGAGCAAGTCTTCTCTCGAAGTCAACGTTTCAGAATAGACAAGAATACTAGCATAGAATAAAATATCTTACGACATCTCTGATTCTACAGTATAAATTATACTACTCTCTCTTATATTGTAGTATAAGTTTTCTCTTTAACTAGGCGTTCAGACTTGTATCTGTGGTTTTATAGTGTATTAATTTCATGTGTGTTTTATATCTCAAAGCAGCATGTGAGAAACGAAGTCCGAAAAACATTCTTCTCTTATATTGTAGTATAGTTTTCTCTTTAACTAGGCGTTCTGATACTACAGTATATACTACTTTTTTATATTGTAGTATAAGTTTTCTCTTTAACTGGGCGTTCAGACTTGTATCTGTGGTTTTATAGTGATTATATTTCATGTGTTTTATATCTCAAAGCAAGCATGTGTGAAACGAAGTCCGAAAAAACAGTTCATCCTGAATTTATCGACATGTATCGTGGTCTTCCAGCTCTGTGGAACGTGAAGTGCAAGATTACAGTAATCGTGACAAAAAGGCTGAGCAATACGAAGTGCTGATAGAAAAGTACCGCGAAAGGCACCCGAATGCAGACAGAAGAAGTGGTTAAAAAATAAATTCATTGCGAACTAATTTCCGGAAACAAGTGAAACGAGTTCGCGATTGCAGAGAAAAGTGGGGTGGAAACAAAAGAGATGAATCTTTAATGTGGTATTTTGAAGAAATGAAGTTTCTGTTAGGTCTCCTCAGAAAACACCTACCATTTCAAACAGCACAGTGGATATATCATGGATGTCAACGAAGATCTGAAGATGGTGAAGATGATTATGAAAACAGAGTCAACACGATACCAGTGAGTATATTTTTACAAACTTTTATTTTTACTTTTTTTATGTAATTCAATCGTACAAATTGTAAATAGTAAATAGCTGTAAATAGTTTTATATAGCTGTAATAATAGTTGTATATAACTAATTATTATCATCATCATCATCATCATCATAATTTCTTTATTCATAAATTTGTACAGTGTATACAATGAATAGTTCATAAATAGGAGCTGATCTCATTCATTCAAATATTCTTGATATTATAAAGAGCTCTTCCAGTTAAATATCTCTTTAATTCAAATTTGAATTTATGGGATTCGCTCTTGTTGGATTCGCGTCGGAAGCTTGTTATAGAACTTGGCTCCTATGTATGTGGGCTTCTTCTTGTAGAACTCAAGTCTATGGCTTTGCAATGTAAAAGTTTTATCTCTGTTTCTAGTGCTGTACCTATGATTATGTCCTAACATCAAAATATTTCCAAGATTTTCTTTCACACTCATTAATGTTTCAAAGATGTAAGACTGTAAACTGTCATTATATTCAAGTGAGCGAAATGTTCTTTAACTGATGCTATGGGGTCTAGGTGTAAATTATTCTTATAGCTTGTTTTGTGATTTGAGAATTGAATCCATGTTCTGATTTGAAGTAGATCCATAAAGACTTATACCAAAGGATATTATAGAGTGTATGTAGGCAAAATAAATCATTTTTCCGCGTTTCCATTTCACAAAAGGGAGACATTTTTCTAAGAGCATATAATCCACCTCGATACCCGTGACAAACCCTTGTGACATGTTCTGTTATTCATAGTTATTATTATGTTATCATAGTTATTAGTCTAGTGTTTTCAATCATCATTGATGCTCTCCCAATTTTGCAATCTAATTATTGGTGTAGCTAATTGTGGAGTCGAGCCAATATTGGAGAATTGGTGGAGCCGAAAAATTCTCATTGCCATGAACCCTGGCCTGGAAGTTGAAAAAATTGGAATTCCACTATTGGTTGCATTTTGGGTGGTGGTATTGATTTGGAACATCCCTCTCGATATATCCACCCGTGGTAAACACTCTGCAAGTCCTCACTCGCTATCCACGAGATTCGTAGTGACATAAGCTTGTGATTGGCGTTTATGAAAGCTGTTAGTAAATAATAAGCCATGTTGCCAGGGAGCCTTTTAGAAGAGAGTAGTACACCAAATATCACAAGGTGTTTTTGACAATGTGTCCAGCACGTCTCAGTTGATAAAATTTGAAACTCCGTTCCTCACATCTAGTGCAGCTTGGTGGTAAGGTTTCATGTTTCATAACATTTTATGATATTCCTACGGCACCATCTCCCAAAAAAGAAAGCAATATTTTCTAACTATTTTGCATTTTTATTGGTTCGAAATATTTCCGTTTGATATTCGTCCATTTAAGTGCTATCTGATTCCCATCAGTTTCAGTGAAAGTAACTTGTACAGTGAGAATATTTTTCCTATCACTTCTAATGGGACTATTCATACTCGATCATCTACGCTGAATTGTCCAATCAGAACTCATGTAAATTATTTTTTCCTACAGTTACGTTGAAAGTGGCCATTTCTGCACTGATTACAGAACGCAAGA
>NW_024095628.1:0-5846 GCF_014356525.2 Nilaparvata lugens
GCAGTTTCAACCATTATTATCTTTGAATCGTAGTCGATGTAGAATAGTATTGCCTACTGAATTGCTTTATATTGTTAAAAATATATTGCACTCTCAACTCTATAGTAATGATAGTTAGATTTCAATACATTCAGCAGAGTGAAAAAGTTTCATCCTTTACTATTATGATCAAACGTACTTCATATTTTACAACAGCAGAGTAACATAGAACCAATTAAAACTATGATGTCTTTTAAACGTTTTCCCTTGTTAGAGTTTGCCAAGAAAATAACCAGGGACTCAATAAAGTGATTGAAGTATTCAAGATTATTATACTCGGTCCGTCTTTAGTACCTACTTAAAAGGTGGACACGTCCATATTGTTTTGTCCTGACTCTTGCCACAGTTTTAAAGACTCTTGCCACAAATCTCAATTAGTTATACATTTTGCTGAATTTCGGAATGATTAAAGAGATTTCTTTTGAAGAGGGCCCGCTTCAAATTGGATCCTACTATCAATCCAGAAATTCGACTCTCCAAATCATACAGAATGCCTCTATGGTAACATATCCTGATTAGATTTCTTTTTGCGTGTTTCACACCGGAAGGAAGGGGAGTGTGCCGGGCACTGTCTTTAATTCAGGCCTTTTCCCAAGTTATAATAGTAAATTTAATACGCAATAGACTAGAGCCATTATTGTAAGTGAGTTAGCGAAATAAATTATTTTCTCTCTCTATTATGAACGGCCATGACTTCGAGTTTCCCATGATAGATATTTAAAAATTGTGGCTCCGAGTCGTCGAGGAATGTAGATTATGGAATTATCTCTAAAACTTAGCCTTCTTGTCGCGACATAAAATGCGATAAGTGGAAAACAGCAAGCATTGAAATTATAACAAACTACCGATTTTGCAGTTACTATTTGGTCCAAAGGCTGTAGAAGCCACGCGACGATGGTCAAATTGATTCCATTCGCCCAATAGGAGACCTGTTTCTAAATACAGTAGTGGGGATTCCCCAGTCGAGAGACCAGATTACGTTCCGGAGGACACTTTGCTAGGAGCACTACGAGAGTAAAGATGTAGTCACTATGTTTCGCCCTTTTTGGGCAGGTTTATAAGTTTATTTCAGTAGTTAATGTAGGAGCTAGTTTTATTTTTTATTAATGTTTAAATTTACTAGTAGTGCCATGTCCTGAAAGGTTTAATTGTGTTTCTCATCATGTACGAATAATTGTTTCTTCAAATAACCGCTAAGGTACGTAAAATAAGGTTAAAATATAATTTAGGGAATTTCAATCAATTTGAAACTTCCATAAGAGTATTGAATTAATTAAGCCTGTTATTTTTCAAGTTAATAATATTGATTGAGAATAATCCTTTTGATTTTATTAGTGATGGAAGATACTTATAATTTTTTTCTACAGAAGTATGGAAAGTTTTCAGTTACGTTACATTTGAGTTATTGTTTCTGGAGATATATTATCGTAGAGTATTGCTGCAAGTCAGGAAGATAGCCTTTAAATTGGAATGAAACTTTTAAGAATTGTTCATATTGAGTTTATGACATTTTTTAATTTATATTTTTCAGACTCTGTTTTCTTATGTCATTAAGGCTTTTGAATGATTTAGTAAATTTTTATGATAGAAATCTTAATAGATGAAGAAGAAAGTTTTTCTTCTCCAGGAAATTAATATTAATGAATGTTCAAATTTTAATACAATTTAAATTATTTTCTATGTGTCTACTAATTTTATTTAATTAAAGGTGAATCTTATAAGGCAAACATTATCTTTCCTTAAAGTGAAATTTTCAATATTTTTTTCTTTTATTGTGTTATAAAGTGTCTTGTTTTATTAGGTGATAAATTCATAATTTCAGTTGATACTAGTTTTTGGACTTGTATTTGTAGGTAAATCAAATCATAAACTCTGGAATGTTCATTTTTAATTAAGGTTCTGAGCAGTTTTGGGCGAATGCCCGTTATTTACACTTGGATTGCGTCCTAAAGTTCATAATAATAAATAAAATAAATGTTGGCTAGCGCACAAGTTTCCAACAATACTAGCCGAGCTACTATATGAAAAATTATATTTGATTTTGCAAACCAAACGAAAAATATCATAAAAGTTAACATCATAATTAATGAAGTATTCATTTTTCTAAAAGCATTATATTAATTTATACGAGTGTTTTCATAAAGTTGCATTGTAGATTAATGACACTCTGGCAAGTAAATTGTTTTAAATCTGTTAAATTTGAGAATGAAATCAGAACGTCAAGATAAAATCTAAATTAAATAACAGAATAAACTCCTGTTTTAGCTTTTGATGAATTGTAGGAAGAGTTAGAAATTAATGCTGTAATACATTTATTTACAGCGGTTCATGTGTGTCCCCAAACCAACTTCTTGTACTACCACCCCTTTGGTTCCGCAACTTTATGTAAAACCGCTTCAAGACACCGTTCAGACGACAGGTCTAGGGACGTAAGAGGACGTCGCCGTCAAGCCAAATTCAACCGGTAAAAGCTCACCGCCAAAAACAAGGTACTGTAACCCCGACGATAAAGCAACGTACAAACCAACGAAAGTGCAGTGTAGTGAAACAAAGGTTCATTCGAGAATGTCAATAAAAAGTGGGGATTCAAAATTATTATGAAATGGGTTATATGGGTTACTATCGACGAAATTGGGTTCAACGGGTTTTTTCTTTCTTGAGTAATTTCATGTTGAAATTGATTGGTTATTTTATGACTGATCTTGTTTGGTTTTGTGACGTATTGCTATCTAAACGGGGATAGTAATGCGCCCCCGAATCAGATGAAGAATGTCAACAAAGTAACATGAAATTGTTGTTTCTGTTGTTCGATTTTAGTTGCCAATGTTTATTGAAACTGTTTGTATTTTTCAATTATTTCAAATTGTAGTGTTATTCTATAGTATAAACCTATTAAATCAGGCATGGCAAGATTAATTGAAGTTTTCTTGACTCTAGCCCGTTCACCTGCATGAATTAGGTATAGACTCAGGTATTTCTAGATGTGTCGGCCTATTTCTAAAGAGTATGATCTTGTAGAAAACAATATAAGTTTTTAAGAGTAAATTATGTTTCAACTGTGAATTGTGATTCAACTGAATCAACTAGAACTGGTGACATCAGATACTTGTGGATGAGAAAACTGCGTGAGTTCTACTGTTCATAGACCTACAAGTATTGGCAGTGAGAAAAGATAGAACAGCGATGCCGAGTCTCTGCCTTGCCACTGCCTTCTATAGCTGATACCGGTATATCTGATGTATTATCAAGTTAGTGTTCATTCTTGTTCAGAATGTTATAAAGAGACATATTGGCTCACACACGCACGGGATAGGAAATTGACGCATGACACATTATCACGTCTGAACCACTGCATTAACCAACCCGAAACCCCGCATACAGATAACTGACTCACCTCACGAAGCACGGGTTACCTGCCAGTTATTAATTATCTGAATAGAAAATTTCTGGTGCGCATATTTAAGACTGGAAATTGAAAATAAATTTAAGAGCTTTTTGTGTAGTTGAGAAGTTGATATTGTGGTATTTATTCATATCAAATGAAAAAGACTAAGAAATTGTCAAAAAACCACAGATTTATTGATAATTAGAAAGACCGGTTTTCGTTGTTACACCATTGTCAATCAATAAACTCAGTGGAGTGATCCGTGGTCTAGTGGATAGAGTGCCTGCGTAGCAGCATAGAGATACCGGATTCAAACCCTCTCAATACCAAAAGTTTTTTAACCGGATCACTCCCGTGTTATCGGGTGGGCACGTTAAACTGTCGGTCCCGGCTGAAGTATGACAGTCGTAAGGCCCATTGACGGCTTAAATTATATATTCAGGCGGTGGGACCTTCCCGCAAGGGACTCCCCACCAACAAAAGCCATACGAATTTACTTTCAATAAACTCAGTAAACTCTTAGTTTATCAGAGATTGACAATTTCTTAGTCTATTTCATTCAAATTGAAGAGATTATAAGTCAATTATTTGGCTGATATAGCTGAAATAAGCCAATTATTTGTCTCTATGGTTCAAACATAGACTGGATAATTCAACACTAATCAATCTACATACTAGCTGAGTTTTGTAGTATGGATGAGGGAAAAATAATATGGAATAAGTTGTAGTAATACTGTTCATTGAGCACTTGTAGAACTGAATAATACTATCAATCATATTAATTTGTGGATAACATATGTAGAATTATAGAAATGACGATTTGTGGCTTTGTTTAAATCTTGTTTCTCCTCATTATTCGACTTTTTCATTTCGTATTGATTTATGCACTCGAAAAAATGACATATATTTTCAATTTGTTTCTATTCAACAACAATAACACTGGAAATTAATTAGAAATACTCTATGGGCATCACAATAATGGCAGTGTTTGATTAGCAATGATATTGCTATCCTTGTCTATCATTCAACAAAGCGGATAGCACTTTCTCTTTCTCGCTTTGCTCTGTTGCCAGATCGTCCTTTAACAATGTAGAATTGATAATTTTATTAACAAAATATTTCATCTTATTTATGAAAATTCGTTATAAAATTATTCAAAAATATAATTTATTGCTTAATTTGAATGAAAAAGACTAAGAAATTGTCAAAAAACCACTGATTTATTGATAATTAGAAAGACCGGTCTCGGTTATTACACCATTGTCAATCTCTGATAAACTCTTGCTTAATAAAATATTATTGATTATTTAAAACGATAATAAACAGTTAATATTGCATCAATAAACCCATAGAGAAACAATAGCGTAAGTAGATATCCCATGGTATAGGGCGTTTATGTCACAGCTTTTACTGTTATCTCAAGCCGATTACTGTCGATTATTGTCGGTTTTGACCGGGTGAGAGTGTATGAACGGCACAATATGAGAGACTACCAGCGTCATAAAGCTTCACAGGAAAGAACTATGTGGACTATTAGCTTGAGATAACAGTATAAGTTGCGTCATAAACGCTTTATACCATGGGATATCTACTTATGCTATTGTTTCTCTATGATAAACCTATATCAGCTACCGTACATAGAACGCATTGACTAAACAGAGAATCGGCAACGTTTTTCTCCTATCTTTCTGCACTGCCATTATAACGTGGACCTCACTATAGGAGGTGGTGAACATTTACTTTTAAAGATGGCTGAACTTCTAGGAGTATCTTTATCTCAGTTGTTCACGTTTAATCAAGGGACTGTCTGTGCAAACTTGAATATTCACAGAACGTGTACGATTTTATCATCAATGCTTGTTGCTGTTTCTACTGCAAAGTAGTTGTTCCTTTTCTGCCGACTCATTTACACCAGATTTCACTCCAAACTGACAGCCTCAGTTAAATGGAAAGCATTGCTGTAATTTTGAAGGAATGCTGACATTCGAGGTGAATTCACTCAAGAAGAAATAATTCCTTTATTTCAATTTCTTTCATCCCGGAAAAAAGAAATAAAAAATCTGGTGAGGTACACACACACAACTTTCCTTGCTCATTGATCTATAAGCCTCATTCTTAAACCAGAATAATTTAGGGGAATAACATAATTCCGATTGGCGGATAAATATTTAAAACTTCGATGATAATAATAATAATAATATCGAGTGACCTGGCTGGCTCAGGTCTTGTCAGAGTTTCAGTTCGCCAACTGATACCTCATGCACGAGAAGGAGCTACAAAGTCCATTTGTCAAGGATGGGGTGGACCCCCCATTAGTTCCAGAAATAGAGCCAGTTAATAGAGCCGATAAATAACTATACAGGGTATGAATTTGAAAATAATCGGTCGAGTCATTTTGAGAAAATCGTGAAAAACATGGTTT
>NW_024095629.1:0-7031 GCF_014356525.2 Nilaparvata lugens
AAGGAGCTACAAAGTCCATTTGTCAAGGATGGGGTGGACCCCCCATTAGTTCCAGAAATAGAGCCAGTTAATAGAGCCGATAAATAACTATACAGGGTATGAATTTGAAAATAATCGGTCGAGTCATTTTGAGAAAATCGTGAAAAACATGGTTTTTTAGTGATTATCCGCCATTTTTCTCAATAATATTACGGAGCTCCTGAAACTTTCCCAGAAATGAGCCTCATGTCAGTGTTAGGACTTATAAAAGCTATCCATGGTATGAATTTGAAGAAAATGTTAGAGCCGTTTTCGAGAAAATCGTGAAAAACATGGTTTTTTAGTGATTATCCGCCCTTTTTCTCAAAATATTACGGAGTTCCTGGAATTTTCTCAGAAATGAGACTCATGTCAGTTGATAGGGCTTATAAATAGCTATCCATGGCAAATTTGAAGAAAATCATTAGAGCCGTTTTCGAGAAAACCGTGAAAACATGGTTTTTTAGTGATTATCCGCCATTTTTTCCGCCATCGTGATTGAATTTTATTGAATTTCTTATTGTCGGATCCCATGGTATAAGGACCTCAAGTTTAAAATTTCAAGTCAATCGGTTAATTAGGAATGGAGTTATCGTGTTCACAGACATACACACATACACACACACATACACACACAGAGACCACACACCAAAAATCATGTTTTTGGACTCAGGGGACCTTGAAACGTATAGAAAACTTGAAATTAGGGTACCTTAATGTTTTTTGGAAAGCAATACTTTCCTTACCTATCTATGGTAATAGGCAAGGAAAGTAAAAAAGATTAGAAGAAAATTGAAGTAGGGAAGAGAGAAAGTAGAAGCTCATTTTTCTCTATTGGTCTATAACTATAAGTTATAGCCATCTTGTCTAAAGACTAATTTTCTTCTATCCTAGAATACTACTTGAAAAATTCAACAGTTAATCTGATATTTCTTTTTCTCATTACAAACTTTTACTGCTAAGAAGCAAATGACAATGAAGGATATGAAAAGTAATGGAAGCAGGAGAAAAGTGAGAGGAAAACATTATCAAAAATTCCGATTTCAGTTCAATGCAGATAGTGATTTTTCAATGCACCAAGAAAGTGAAAAGTTGAAAAAGAAATGAGGAAGAAAGAAAGCAGAAACAGATGACAAACAGAAGGACTTGAAAAGTAGTAATGAAAGCAGCAGAAAAGTAGAAGGGAAACACTATAACATATTCCGATTTCAGACAGTGATCTTCAATGCATCAGCCTGCTCTTTTTTCTTATTCTCTCTTATCTAGCCTCTTATTCCTCACCCCATCTTCTCTCTCGCTCTACTCCGTCCTCACATTCTTGTAACTTTTTCAATAACATGCCTTTCATCTTCACATAGAGTCGTGCTTTTTCAATTTTACATTCGTTTGCTTTCAAAAAGAGACTCCTTATCGCATTCCAAGAGCTTTCTTTTTCATTTCTGTGCTTTTTCTACCTCACTGCCCTGAAAAGGAGTGTCGATTCATCAATTGATAACACATGATGGGGCGTCTGCAGAGTTCCTGGATGCTACTTCAATACAAAGTTATGCATACATCGTAGATCATTCTCCTTCTTCTTACTGTTTCTCTTTCATCTTCTCTTTTTTAATTATTTTCCAACTTCTTCTTGTTCTTGTTTTTAGATTTTTGTTTTTCTCCTCTTTCTTGATCTTCTTCTTTTTTTCGTCAGGAATTAATAGAATGCGTACTTTTTTCAAATCTATGTCTATATAGAGTCCTTGGATAGGGTGACCCAACTACAAATCCCCAGATCGCATTCGAATAGTTGAACAAGCAATATTCAATAGTGGATTGTTCAGAGAAAATGCCTCAATTTATTCAATTCACCGTTTTTGTTAGTTCTGAAAAGAGTTGGCTATTTTCAATATCTCTTGAACTGATCAATATTTTTAGTTCCTTTTGAAATAATTATATTATTCTTAGAATAGTTCCAATATTTATCAACGAGCTACTAAATTCACTAGTTTCTTGTAGTTCAAAATAATATACCAACAGTACTTAAAAGCACTGACAATGCAATCTTATCCAATTTCAAAAGAAGGAAAACGATCATTGGGTACTTGAAATATAAAGGAGTGCACATAATAAAGACATTTTATAGTTTACAATTGCATCATGCCATTATCCCTGTGCTTTTGTCCAAGTTTTACTAGGTACGTTAGTTCTCACTTGAATAGAAAATGTACGTTACACGTTAATGTACGTTTCACGAAAGAAAGAAGTTAATTGGAGGGAAAAGGAGAAGTAGAAGGAGAAACAGAAGAAGTTTTTCAGTTCTGTGGTTGAAGATCTGAAAATTCCTAACCCAAGTTATCACTTCAATGTAAAGAGTACTGTGAGACGTCTAGTACGTTAGCAAGAGAAGGGAAAATGCACGTATATACTGCTAACAACTGTATTGTACTATATTTAGATATCTATATTTATGCTTATTATACTTTGATGAACTGATTACGCTAATGTGAGATTGTCTTTGTACTGTCAGTATTGTTAGAATGGGAAGTATCGATGATATTCATTGAGGATGCTGAAACTATCAGAAACTAAACAGAATCTCACTGTAGTATCCTACCCTACAGTAACTATATTACCCACAGTATGGCCATTGACTGTCACGCTTCTGATTGGTTAGCTCGGTCACATGGTACAAATCCGCCATTACGATTCCAAACAAACAAACTTCCATGTCCTATCTTATAGCATTAGAAATTTGGAACTTATCACTTCTTTTACCGATTGTAAACATATTTTGAACTCACGATGAGTTTGATATAACATTTTCGAAGGGAAATTGATTATACTTTAATATAGGCAATAAAGAAAATTTTAAAAACACTAATAAAGCTTGAAACATTAATTTTCCTTCCTTCGGAATCATCGCAGCAGACCACTTCTAGAGCTTTTGTGGACAACTTATTGGGAACCAGTGATCTAGATGAATTTCAATTTTATTGTATTTCCTCATCCAATTTAATGGATCGAACTTCAAATAATCCAATTTCAAAATACTTTTTGCGGCTCAATTAAAATAAAAATTCTATGACATTTTTAACCGTAATTAGTAGTACGTCTTGACTTCTATTATGATTCTCTCAGTACTGAGTACCCTATCCATAACATGTTCAACAATTGGTCAATAGTTATTGATATAATATGGATTTAGAGTTGCATTACCACGAGCTTAAGATTTGAAGTATTACTAAATATGAATAATAATGGTAATGTGTTTTCTTTTCCAATTGCTCAAATGTTTATTAAAATCATTAAGTAGAACTATGGCTAGAACAATTGGCTTTTCCACAGTTTATATCCAATGTTGTGTTTAAAATATTTTCGTCAGACTTATTGGCTGTCAACTAATGAAACAAAATATTTGAATGTTATGGAATCTATTGTGATGAGAACTCCATCATATTTCCACAAATAGATAAGAGAACTTCATTATTCTATGTCAATGGAACAAAATTTATTACAATATCATTACATATTTCAAAAGCTTTTTGGAGATTCAGCTTTCAGGTTATGTTACCTACCTTTCATTTTTACTCGCTATTATCTACGAATTACTATTTCAAGATCAAAAACTATATTGGGAATATAGAAAAAAACATTAAAGAAATTTTATCGAAATTAATATTCACAAAAATATGCTTTAATAAGTAAAGGCTAGCGATTTTACTTATAATCGCCTATAAGCTCCATTGTAAAATTCAAATATTTGAAATCTTCATGGCGGCGGCGGGAAAAAAAATTTCAATGGCCATACTGTGGGTAATATAGTTACTGTATCCTACCCTATCATAGAATAAACAATCTAGTGTAGAAGTATAGAAGTGCTCTCCGACTCTACTTATACCAACTAATATATCCTGGACGAATCCTGGGAGGAATTCTAGAATATATACATTACATTCTTAGCAATTTTCTCCGTTGCAGTATTCGACTCTGATTTCTGAAATATAATCTGAGAGCCAACTACACTCTGACATGTCTTTGGAGAGACAATACTTCTCTCGTGATTAGAGTAAGTATAGTGCAATAATTCGGGGTAGGGTGTTTCTGACACTTTACAAATTCGAATTACTACTGTAATAAGATGGGGTGAGACTAAGAGTAGAGAGAGAAAGACTGGGTGATGAATGAAGAGGAAGAGAGAGAAAAGAAGAGAAATAGAAGAAGTAGAAGAGGAAAGAAGCGGAGAAGAAAGAAAAGAAGGAAGAAGATAGAGAAGAAGAATAAGAAGAAGAAAAGAAGAAAAGAAGAAAGAAAGAGAAGAAGAAGAAGGAGAAGAAGAAGAAGAGAAGAAGAAGAAGAAGAAGAAGGAAGAAGAATAAGAAGAAGACAAGAAGAAGAAGAAGAAGAAGAAGGAAAAGAAAAGAAGAAGAAAAGAAGAAGATGAAGAAGAAGAAGAAAGTAGAAGAAGAAGAAGAAGAAGAAGAAGAAAAAAGAAGAAGATGAAGAAGAAGAAAAGGAGGAGGAAGAAGAAGAAGAAAAAAGAGAAGACGCAGACGAAGAAGAAGAGGAAGACGAACAAGGAGAGGAGGAGAAGGTGGAGAAGATGAAGGATGAGTAGAGGAAGGATAAAATGGAGAAGAATGAAGGGATAAATGGAGGAGAAGATGATAAATTAGAAGAAATACAGTATTCCTCATGAATTGAGTAGGTGGTGGGTGGTTTTTCAGCACATTCTAGATTACACTACATTTCTGATGAAATGAGAGAAAGAAATGAATGGTGCAGAATGTAGGGTGAATAGAAAAATAAAACGAAAAAGGGAAAAGAGAGGCAGGATGAGGTGAAGTTGAAGGGAAGATTAGGAGATGGAAAAGTTGACGAAGAGAAGAGAAGAGAAAACTTGGAAAATGAAGGAGGTGTATAAAGGAAAGGCGAAGAAGACAATACAAAAATATGAAATGAGAGAGTCGGAGAGAAGAGGAGGAAGACAAAATTCAATGTCGAGAAGCGGAAGGTGTGGAGGATAAGAATAGAGAGGATGAGGTGGAAGAAGAACTAACTGGCTCACCCACAAAAGACAGTGCGGACGTAATCGTAAACTAACTCTTAATTTTGAGCTGAACAATTCACTCTACCCTATTGTGAAATTCACTTTGAAATATCAGCATTGGTTGAATGGGAAACATGTATGTTATCTGTATGGAATGCTGACAGTTTGGAATGAAGCTCACTCTGAACCATCCTACTCATGTAGATTCGAATAAATTCTCCTTTACGACTTTCTCAGCGCTGCTAGCTGAATCACAGATTCTTCTGTCTCTTCTTCTTCTTCTTCTTCTTCTTCTTCTTCTTCTTGTTCTTCTTCTTCTTTTTTTTTCTCTCCACTTTGGTCTCACATTCTCATTACTGGCATTCCTTCAACCAGTAATATGACTCTCAATCTAGTTCGAGACCCCTTTGGATTTCCCCTCAGAGGGAAAGAAATAAATATCTCCCAGCTAAACTATTCTAATGTAACTGACCTACTGACATAATTGACGTAATATACGTCTATTTTAAAGTTATTCGTGCTAATTGTGTAATTTTAGAAGTGTTCTAAGGCTAGCATTGAATTTTCATAATATTTTCTATTTACATTTTATTCTCACAAGAACCCTTAGACTATTTGGTTGGCAACGTAATAAGAGATGAGATGAGATTTATTCATGCTTACTTGACTTGCGAATTATCTACGCAGAATTTTGTTTGAAATTAAATTTATAAATTATAATGACAGTGGAGGAAGATAGAAGAACAGCGTTGCCGATTCTCTTCCTTGTCACTGCCATTTATAGAGGATAGCTGTTACCGGTATATTTGATAATTTATTATGTATTACTCCTTGTTCAAAACGATCAATTGTATTATTTTGATTTGGCAAGAAAATATTTTTCAATGATTAAATGATAAATTTCTATAGTTGAGATTATCATATATTAATGATTGATCATATTTCTTTATTATTATAATAAACGAAAATCCAAATTAAATGCTGTAATTCACCCCGAAGACCGAAGACTTTTGAAAATGCAAATATTGACAGCTAGATGGAAATTCGATGAGCGCTACTATTCAAAAATTATTTGTCAGCCCGGGTATTCCTTTATCGTTGAAAAAACGATCAAGCAAAGTTGCAGAGCTAGAAAAGGATAACAATATCTACATTGTTGAATGACAGACAAGAATAGCAACATCAATGTTAGGCCTAATCAAATACTTGGACCTCACTATAGCAGAATTCATTGTATTTCACAAAGTATGGAATGGAAAAAAACTGTTTAACAGCACCTATATGATGTGAATTTCTATACATGATCTTGTAATTTAATTCGAAAATCATAACTAATTCGGAGTATGAACCCAGTTGCTGGCGCTATAGTGGTAGAAATAAGAACTAACCAACTCGGCTCATGGAGTGATTCTATTGGCCGGAATGTGAGGGCCTCTGATTGGCTAGCCACGCCCACTGGGTGTAACTAAATATTTGGAATGGATTATCTGGATTTGAACCATTTCACTAATATCACTTTATAAGTTTCTTCAGTGGCATCCTATAGCTATCTTTTAGTTCTATTGTCCTTATAGTTCTATCTTCAAATCTAATTGTGCCGGTTGCACAAAAGCCGGTTAAATTTTAAGTTAATTCCACGAGAACGAATCAGAGAAGTCGTCTTATTAAAAAGGCCATCTCTATTGGTTCTCGTAAAATTAATCACAGTT
The DNA here is from genome assembly GCF_014356525.2 of Nilaparvata lugens. NCBI lineage: Eukaryota > Metazoa > Arthropoda > Insecta > Hemiptera > Delphacidae > Nilaparvata > Nilaparvata lugens. The sequence goes on from NW_024095629.1 coordinate 6,754, forward strand.
AAAATTTTAACCAGCTTTTGTGCAACCGGGCCCTAGTGTTGTAGATGACCAGTGGCGTGATCGTCTTTTCAGACTCTCATTGGTCAGGAAGCTCTTTCCCCCGGCCTCCTAATTTTCAGCGACCCGGTGCAGCTTCAAGAAGACCTGGGAGAAAGCAGTAGTTTGGTGAACGGGTTCATGTACGGCTGCATTCCGAGCGGCGCTCCTAATAGTGGTGTACTAGAGGGTTAATATTCTATTCTGTATTTTAGTGAATGGAATATTGTATGTCGAATTGC
>NW_024095630.1:0-6988 GCF_014356525.2 Nilaparvata lugens
GATCGTCTTTTCAGACTCTCATTGGTCAGGAAGCTCTTTTCCCCCGGCCTCCTAATTTTCAGCGACCCGGTGCAGCTTCAAGAAGACCTGGGAGAAAGCAGTAGTTTGGTGAACGGTTCATGTACGGCTGCATTCCGAGCGGCGCTCCTAATAGTGGTGTACTAGAGGGTTAATATTCTATTCTGTATTTTAGTGAATGGAATATTGTATGTCGAATTGCCGACTGTATTTGAAGGTGGATTCTCCTGGGGGATTATCTTTCTTGTTGGTTATTTTTCCTAAATTCGTATCACTGGGGGTGAACGAGTTATTCTTGGTTTTGAAACCTGTAAGGGATCTCAAGTTTGAGCTACAAACAGTTGAGTGGGGAAATTTAGCTAGGCTTTTAAGCAAATTATTTTTGAGTACTTAATTTATAGTCTCGACTCTGTCGCTTCACGACGTTTTTAATTATAATACGGAAGTGGGAATCGGTTCGCTATTCTCCGTATCAGTATCCACGTCATTTCAGGTAATTGTATGTCAGGACTGGTAGTCCGTATATTTTTCCTTCTCTGTAGTAAGGTGGCCTTTAGTTTAAAGAGTAATTCTTCTCCATTGAATTTTTATTCTTGTAGGGAAATCCCTGTCCTTTTGAGAATAGTTTTACTCAATTAATTTTTATTCTTGTGGGAAAATCCCTGTTCCTTATGAGAATAGTTTTCTCGATTAATTTTTATCCTTGTAGAGAGATTATTATCATTTATGGTAATTTTCCTTGCTTAGTTTTCATACTATAGAGTGGCCCTGTATTTAAATTCGCTTAGCAGTTTCTGACTTGCTGTAATTCCAAGTAGGAAAAGTCCAATCCTTTTCCTAGAGAACTCAGGTGCAGCTTGAGTTTGTCCTTGTCGAAGTTTCTAGACTGCGACGTCCATTCTCTTTCTCTCTCTTCACTTTCCCTATTCTAAAATCCTTCTAGCTCTCAGGTACAGCTTGAGGACTTCCTCGCCGAAGTTTTAGACTGCGGCATCCTTTCTCTTTCTTTCTCTTAATTCTTCCTGTGTTGAAATCCTTCCTGATCTCAGTTCCAGATTCAAGATCGTCCTAGTCGCGGGTTTTCAGACCCGCGAATCCTTTCTAAAATTCTTAGAAACCTGTCTTCTTAATAGCAAATATTATTTGCTGGTTTTCCCTGTGGAAAATTCACGAATTTTCCCGTGATCTCAGTTGCAAATTAGAGATCGATCTTGTGGTAGTCCTTAGACTGGCAATTACTTGGAAAAGTCTATTGAAATCTTTTCCTGAATTAGGAGTCTCTGACTCGATATTTTCCTTGTGGAAAATCCTGGAAGAATCCTTTCCTACCTGACAACGACAGACTGTTGTCTTCCCGATATTATTCTACAGACTGTGTCTGTTAAAAATCTTTTCTATCCTCTCATAATAGTCGACATACTGACTATTATTTAAAAGCGTTTCGGACGATTGAGAGTGATTCCCATACCCTTAAGGCAGTCACAGATTGGCCCTTAATAACCGGCGCGCAGTCATCAGATTAGCGGAAATCCTGTTTAGCAGTTTCAGAATTGCTGAAAATCCTTTCGCAGCTACAGGCTCGCGATTCAGAAATCCCACACCTAAAACCTTATCCTCTAAACTTTAATTACCACGTAATTGAAATTGATATACTGTATTTAGCTAGCAGGTCCAGCTTGCTGAGAGCTAGAGCGCAATTCTCAGATTGCGGATTATTGAGCAGATATTTATTTGCTGTAGAGAATAATATCTTATTATTGATTCTCTGTTCCTATACCCTATACCGTATACCTCATACCTACACCCTATTCTCTATAGCCCTCACCTTAAATCCCATAGAAAAACCACATCCCGGGCTTGCAGGTACAGCTTGCTCGCCGTCAATTCGCAGTTGGTTCAGATTGCGTACTACCTTTATAAATAGAATTATTGGTAGGATCTGATAGCCAGATCCGTCTCCTTGTGTAGGGTTATCTTATTCCCTTAAAACCCACCCTGTACTCCAAGGCCGAGGGCCGAATCGCCAATAACGCCACGGGCAAACACTCTTCCCCTGAAAGTAAAAATCTCGCGAAAGAAGCAGAGGGTAAAGAATCAGTATAGAGGGAGAAGTGTAGGTCCGGTATCTCCACCTGTCAGTACGGCTACTGACCCCGACCCATTCCGACTGTAGCTAGTCTGCGTTGTAGCAATACTTCGCAATTATTAGGAAACCTAGAGGGTGGAATAGGTCATTCTAATAACGCAATCTGAACCAACTGCGAATTGACGGCGAGCAAGCTGTACCTGCAAGCCCGGACGTGGTTTTTCTATGGGGTTAAGGTGAGAGCTATGGGGTAAAGGTATGACGGAACTATGGAGTTATTAGTATATTTAAGATGTAGTTAAATAGGGCACGGTATAGGGTGTAAGCTATAGAGAATAGGGTATAGGGTATGAGGTATACGGTGTAGGGTATAGGGAACAGAGAATCAATAATAAGATTATTATTCTCTACAGCAAATAAATATCTGCTCAATAATCCGCAATCTGAGAATTGCGCTCTAGCTCTCAGCAAGCTGGACCTGCTAGCTAAATACAGTATATCAATTTCAATTATGTGGTAATTAAAATTTAGAGAATAAGGTTTTAGGTGTAGGATTTCTGAGTCGCGAGCCTGCAGCTGCGAAAGGATTTTCAGCAATTCTGAAACTGCTAAACAGGATTTCCGCGCTAATCTGATGACTGCACGCGGTTATTAAGGGCCAATCTGTGACTGCCCTTAAGGGTATGGGAATCACTCTCAATCGTCCGAAACGCTTTTAAATTATAGTCAGTATGTCGACTATTATGAGAGGATAGAAAAGATTTTTCACAGACACAGTCTGTAGAATAATATCGGGAAGACAACAGTCTGTCGTTGTCAGGGTAGGAAAGGATTTTTCAGGATTTCCACAAGGAAAATATCGAGTCAGAGACTCCTAATTCAGGAAAAGATTTCAATAGACTTTTCCAAGTAATTGCCAGTCTAAGGACTACCACAAGATCGATCTCTAATTTGCAACTGAGATCACGGGAAAATTCGTGAATTTTCCACAGGTAAAGCCAGCAAATAATATTTGCTATTAAAGAAGACAGGTTTCTAAGAATTTTAGAAAGGATTCGCGGGTCTGAAAACCCGCGACTAGGACGATCTCGAATCTGGAACTGAGATCAGGAAGGATTTTAACACAGGAAGAATTAAGAGAAGAAAGAGAAAGGATGCCGCAGTCTAGAAACTTCGGCGAGGAAGTCCTCAAGCTGTACCTGAGAGCTAGAAGGATTTTAGAATAGGGAAGTGAAGAGAAGAAAGAGAAAGGACATTGCAGTCTACCAACTTCGACAAGGACGAACTCAAGCTGTACCTGAGTTCTCTAGGAAATGATTGGACTTTTCCTACTTGGAATTACAGCAAGTCAGAAACTGCTAAGAAAAGTTAAAATAGGGCCACTCTATAGTATGAAAACCAAGCAAGGAAAACTTACATAAATGATAATAATCTCTACAAGGATAAAAATTAATCGAGAAAACTTTTCTCAAAAGGAACAGGGATTTTCCCACAAGAATAAAATTAATTGAGAAAAACTATTCTTAAAAGGACAGGGATTTCCCTACAAGAATAAAAACTCAATGGAGAAAAATTACTCTTTAAACTAAAGGCCACCTTACTACAGAGAAGGAAAAATATACGGACTACCAGTCCTGACATACAATTACCTGAAATGACGTGGATACTGATACGGAGAATAGCGAACCGATTCCCTTCCCGTATTATAATTAAAAACGTCGTGAAGCGACAGAGTCGAGATTATAAATTAAGTACTCAAAAATAAACCGCTATAAGAGCCTAGCTAAATTTCCCACTCAACTATTTGTAACACAAACTTGAGATCCCTTACAGGTTTCAAAACCAAGGATACTCGTTCACCCCCAGTGATACGAATTTAGGAAAAATAAACCACAAGAAAGAAAATCCCCCAGGAAGCTCTATCTTCAAATACAGTCGGCAATTCGACATACAAATTCCATTCACAAAAATACGGAATAGAATATTAACCCTCTATTACACCACTATTAGAAGGGCGCTCGGAACGCAGCCGTACACGAACCCGTTCACGAACAACTGCTTCTCTGCCAGGTCTTCTTGAAGCTGCACCGGGTCGCTGAAAATTAGGAGGCCGGGGGAAAAGAGCTTCCTGACCAATGAGAGTCTGAAAAGACGATCACGCCACTGGTCATGTGACAGGGTTTGATTCAGCTGCTCCTGATGTTAAGGGTGCAGCAAATGATGACAATGATAGTAATTGCTACACTAATTCAGGCCGGTAAACAACATTTCTATTCCAGAAATTTCATGAAGAGCGATACCAACCCGACTCGGTAGCCGCTCAGAGTGGTAAACAAGATCTGAAATATCTGGTTGATGAATCCGCTGCTGATGATTTAAAGGGGTTGACGGCGATGGTGATAATGCATGTACACAACTGCAAATCTAACAAAATATATCCGGCAGTCGACCCTATTCTAATTCTAAACAGAATAAATTCGCTAATTACACTATTCGACGGCTCTCCATCCGTCACAAAAATTCACTTTGTGACACCCCACTCCTACTAAGGGGGGGGGGGGTTGGCGATGAGAAGAAAATACAGCATCCGAGGTACCGGTTGACTCCGTGTTGAACCCATGATCACACACCGATGTACAGCACTCAAGAAAACAAGAAGGAAGTGAAAGAGAGAGATAACGGGACGAATAAAGAGAGAGATGAAAGAAGAGTGTCAAGCTGAAAAGAAAATGAATAATTAGTGCAGTAGGTCAGGCTTCCAAGCCACAAGATAAGCATGACCTAACGCTGAAAAAGAAACAACTGTTGCTCCAACTATATAACTGCAATTAGCAATAGACCTCATTGCTGTTATCTCCCGATAACACGATAACGACAGCCCCTGGCTGAAAGCAGCTGTATAATAATCTGAAAGAAAAGGAAAAGTAAAACGGCACAGCACCTGTGAAGAATGAAAAGAAAAAGGAGAAAAAGATGAAAGATGAAAAGAGAACCAGTCACCCTCTATGGAACACATTAGAGATCTACCTAGTACTGCTTTTCTCCATCGGCTCCTGTACTGTTGACAGCTGGAATACAATGAATTGTTATCAAAATCATTCACCCCTGATCTCCTTATCTCGGATCGGGTTTTCAATTCTCCTTTCCCACTAAATTCGCTACCGCTACGGCGATTTCAATTGAATGAGCTACACTAAACCTGAGTTAACTCTGTTCAACTCGCCCCCTCTATATGAGGAACCGTGACAGTACATCCCGTACCACAACTTTATCCTGCTATTCTTAATATTTAAAGCATCCCCTGCTCTCTCTATTTTTAGGACAGGTATAAAGTTTAATAGATTCAACTCTTTTATGGAGTTTTACTTTTTTCCGCTCACAGGAGCTTCTTCAGAGATAGGTGAAAACTTTTCAAGTTTTCTTACAGGGGATTTATCTACCTTCTCCATCCCGGAGACAACTGATAATTTTCCCTCATCATCCCTACTCCTAAGCGAATACCATGAGGCTGTAACTCTATTACAGCTCTCATATCACGGAGATTTTTCAACCCTAAAACCATTCGCGAATTTATATTAGGTGTGATAGATACTTCCAATTATAATTTTCCCACAAACGATAAACGGTAATATGGGCTCCCCCTCTACTCCAAGACGATTGGCTACTTCAGAAGAGATAAATGTTTTATCTGTCGTCGTATCAATTAAAGTTGAGATCCATTCCACCTACTCCACATGGACATAAATTCCACCTCCATCACTCTCACTCTCCCGTCTCTCGCTAGCTACTGTAGCAACTTTTGAGATACAAGACTTAGACATCCCTTCACCTTTTGAACTACCTGTTACTCCGCTATCAACTATACTAGGCTCCCACTCTACAATTCTATCACGCATTTGATACTCATATTATGCTGTTTCATAAACGACATACCCAATGACACATCGTGGGAAAGCCCCTCTACAACTACCGGTTGAATGAAACTAAATTTTCTACTTTTAAATTAGTTATAATTTTTGTGGAAAAATTATTATACTTCCCATTAGTTAATACTTCATGGTGACTACACTTTTCTTTTCCAACACACCCTACTTGCTCTAACACTTTAAGAGCTTTTCCACTAATACAGGATACCTCTACTCCCATATCTAACAGTGCAATAAATTTTTTGCCCTGCAATTTCGACATCAATAAAATGCGCTCATCCCCCAACTTGACCTCGTACTTAAAACACGTGATGAGTTCACTACAGCGATTCCTGATATCTTATTGGTTTGTGAGACACATTACAATAATCAAAAATTCTTTACACTTTTGACTACTAGAAATTTCGGGACAATTCGACTTCCAATCCCTACTTTATCACAATTCCAACACTTAGGCTCTTGGATTCTCCTACCTATTTCTCGCGTTTTCGGCGCGGCTTTAGACTGAAAATCACTCCGTTTTGTTCTTCACTTTTCGTGCTTTTCAGAGATAACCTCCCGTTTCTCTCTTCAGCACGAATCGCCTCATACTCTCTGGTTAATCATCAACACTCATCTACATTTTTAACCCTACACTACGAACATATAATTTATACCTCGTAATAAATCAAATACAATCTTTGAAGCATCCTATCCCCTCGTAAAACTACCTAACCGTCTCATTAAGGTAAGCAAGGCTTCGGCATACTCATCAGCCGGTTCACCCTCCCTCTGCTTCCTTGCATTGATTAGAATAAAAGTGATTGACTGGGTATTTCTGATTGTCCAATTCATTTCAAATTTGGCATACAGATAATTTGCACATACTCAACATACTGTTGGAATTTCATGGGAATATGTCAACAACTAGGGGTGGTAAGGGATTGAAAACCCTATTGACCAGCATAAAAAGTGATTG
>NW_024095631.1:0-5561 GCF_014356525.2 Nilaparvata lugens
ATTGTCCAATTCGTTTCAAATTTGGCATACAGGATGATTCACACATATTCAGCATACTGTTGAATTTCATCAAAATATAATGATGTTAGGGGTGGTTAGGGGTTGAAAACCCTATTGACAAGCATAAAAAGTGATTGACTGGGTATTTCTAATTGTCCAATTCATTTCAAATTTGGCATACAGGATAATTTGCACATACTCAACATACTGTTGGAATTTCATGGGAATATGTCAACAACTAGGGGTGGTAAGGGGTTGAAAACCCTATTGACCAGCATAAAAAGTGATTGACTGGGTATTTCTAATTGTCCGATTCGTTTCAAATTCGGCATACAGGATAATATACACATATTTAACATACTGTTGAAGTTTCATCAGAATATAATGATGCTGGAGGGTGGTTAGGGGTTGAAAACCTTATTGACCAGCATAAAAAGTGATTGACCAGGTATTTTCAATTGTCCGATTCATTTCAAATTTGGCATACAGGATAATTTACACATATTTAACCTACTGTTGAAGTTTCATTAGAATATAATGATTTTTAGGGGTTGTTAGGGGTTAAAAACCCTATTGACCAGCATAAAAAGTGATTGACCAGGTATTTCTAATTGTCCGATTCATTTCAAATTTGGCATACAGGATAATTTACACATATTAAACATACTGTTGAAGTTTAATCAAAATATAATGATGTTTAGGGTTTGAAAACCCTATTGACCAGCATAAAAAGTGATTGACCATGTATTTCTAATCGTCCGATTCGTTTCAAATTCGGCATACAGGATAATTCACACATACTAAACATACTGTTGAAGTTTCATTAAAATATAATGATGTTTAGGGGTGGTTGGGGGTTAAAAACCCTATTGACAAGCATAAAAAGTGATGACCAGGTATTTCAATTGTCCGATTCATTTCAAATTTGGCATAGGAGAAAATTTACACATATTTAACATACTGTTGAAGTTTAATCAAAATATAATGATGTTTAGGGGTTGAAAACCCTATTGACCAGCATAAAAAGTGATTGACCATGTATTCTAATCGTCCGATTCGTTTCAAATTGGCATACAGGATATTCACACATATTAAACATACTGTTGAAGTTTCATTGAGATATAATGATGTTTAGGGGTGGTTGGGGGTTAAAAACCCTATGACCAGCATAAAAAGTGATGACCAGGTATTTCTAATCGTCCGATTCGTTTCAAATTTGGCATACAGGAAAATTCACACATACTAAACATACTGTTGATGTTCCATCAAAATATAATGATGTTTAGGGGTGGTTGGGGGTTAAAACCCTATTGACAAGCATAAAAAGTGACTGACCGGGTATTTCAAATTGTCCGATTCGTTTCAAATTCAGCATACAGGATAATATACACATATTTAACATACTGTTGAAGTTTCATCAAAATATAATGATGTTTAGGGGTGGTTAGGGGTTAAAACCCTATTGACCAGCATTAAAAGTGATTGATCAGCTTAAAAAGTGATTGACCTGGTATTACCAATTGTCCGATTCATTTCAAATTTGGCATACAGGATAATTTACACATATTCAACATACTTTTGAAGTTTTATCAAAATATAATGAAGTTTAGGGGTGGTTAGAGGTTGAAACACCTATTGACCAGCTTAAAAAGTGATTGACCTTGTATTTCTAATTGTCCAATTCGTTTCAAATTTGGCATACAGGATGATTCACACATATTCAGCATACTGTTGAAATTTCATCAAAATATAATGATATTTAGGGGTGGTTAAGGGTTGAAAACCCTATTGATTAGCATAAAAAGTGATTGACTGGGTATTTCTAATTGTCCGATTCATTTCAAAATTGGCATACAGGATTATTCACACATATTAAACATACTGTTGAAGTTTCATCAAAAAATAATTAAGTTTAGTGGTGGTTAGGGGTTAAAAAACCTATTGACCAGCATAAAAAGTGATTGACCGGGTATTTCTAATTGTCTGATTAGTTTCAAATTTGGCATACAGGATAATTTACACATATTCAACATACTGTTGAAGTTTCATCAAAATATAATGATGTTTAGGGGTGGTTAGGGGTTGAAAACCCTATTGACCAGCATTAAAAGTGATTGATCAGCTTAAAAAGTGATTGACCTGGTATTACCAATTGTCCGATTCATTTCAAATTTGGCATACAGGATAATTTACACATATTCAACATACTTTTGAAGTTTTATCAAAATATAATGAAGTTTAGGGGTGGTTAGAGGTTGAAACACCTATTGACCAGCATAAAAAGTGATTGACCGGGTATTTCTAATTGTCCAATTCGTTTCAAATTTGGCATACAGGATGATTCACACATATTCAGCATACTGTTGTTCAAAATACTGTTGAAATTTCATCAAAATATAATGATGTTTAGGGGTGGTTAGGGGTTGAAAACCCTATTGACCAGCATAAAAAGTGATTGACTGGGTATTTCTAATGTCCGATTCATTTCAAATTTGGCATACAGGATAATATACACATATTTAATATACTGTTGAAGTTTCATCAAAATATAATGATGCTCGTGGGTGGTTAGGGGTTGAAAACCTTATTGACCAGCATAAAAAGTGATTGACTGGGTATTTCTAATTGTCCAATTCATTTCAAATTCGGCATACAGGATAATATACACATATTTAACATACTGTTGAAGTTTCATGGGAATATGTCAACTACTGTGGGTGGTAAGGGGTTGAAAACCAGCATAAAAAGTGATTGACCTTGTATTTCTAATTGTCCGATTCGTTTCAATTTGGCATACAGGATGATTCACACATATTAAACATACTGTTGAATTTCATGGGAATATGTCAACAACCAGGGGTTGTAAGGGGTTGAAAACCTTATTGACCAGCATAAAAAGTGATTGACCGGGTATTTCTAATTGTCCAATTCGTTTCAATTTGGCATACAGGATAATTCACACATACTAAACATACTGTTGAAGTTTCATCAAAATATAATGATGTTTAGGGGTGGTTAGGGGTTAAAACCTATTGACCAGCATAAAAAGTGATTGACCCGGTATTTCTAATTGTCTGATTGTTTCAAATTTGACATACAGGATAATTTACACATACTAAACATACTGTTGATGTTCATCAAAATATAATGAAGTTTAGGGGTGGTTGGGGGTTAAAACCCTATTGACAAGCATAAAAAGTGATTGACGGGTATTTCTAATTGTCCGATTCATTTCAAATTGGCATACAGGATAATTCACACATACTAAACATACTGTTGAAGTTCATCAAAATATAATAACGTTTAGTGGTGGTTAGGGGTTAAAAACCTATTGACCAGCATAAAAAGTGATTGACCGGGTATTTCTAATTGTCCAATTAGTTTCAAATTTGGCTCACAGGATGATTCACACATATTCGAAATACTGTTGGAATTTCATGGGAATATGTCAACTACTGTGGGTGGTAAGGGGTTGAAAACCCTATTGACCAGCATAAAAAGTGATTGATCAGCATAAAAAGTGATTGACCTGGTATTACCAATTGTGCGATTCATTTCAAATTTGGCATACAGGATAATTTACACATATTCAACATACTTTTGAAGTTTTATCAAAATATAATGAAGTTTAGGGGTGGTTAGAGGTTGAAACCCTATTGACCAGCAAAAAAGTGATTGACCGGTATTTCTAATTGTCCGATTCGTTTCAAATTTGGCATACAGGATGATTTACACATACTCAAAATACTGTTAGAATTTTTTGAGAATATGTTGACAATTAAGGGTGGTAAGGGATTGAAAACCCCATTGACCAGCAAAAAAGTGATTGACCGGGTATTTCTAATTGTCCAATTCGTTTCAAATTTGGCATACAGGATGATACACACATATTTGACATACTGTTGAAGTTTCATAAAAATATAATGATATTCAGGGGTGGTTAAGGGTTGAAAACCCTATTGATTAGCATAAAAAGTGATTGACTGGGTATTTCTAATTGTCCGATTCATTTCAAATTTGGAATACAGGATAATTTGCACATACTCAACATACTGTTGGAATTTCATGGGAATATGTCAACAACCAGGGGTTGTAAGGGGTTGAAAACCCTATTGACCAGCATAAAAAGTGATTGACTGGGTATTTCTAATTTTCCAATTCGTTTCAAATTTGGCATACAGGATAATATACACATATTTAATATACTGTTAAAGTTTCATCAAAATATAATGATGCTCGTGGGTGGTTAGGGGTTGAAAACCTTATTGACCAGCATCAAAAGTGATTGACTGGGTATTTCTAATTGTCCGATTCATTTCAAATTTGGCATACAGGATAATTTTCACATACTTAACATACTGTTGGAATTTCATGGGAATATGTCAACTACTGTGGGTGGTAAGGGGTTGAAAACCCTATTGACCAGCATAAAAAGTGATTGACCCGGTATTTCTAATTGTCTGATTTGTTTCAAATCTGACATACAGGATAATTTACACATACTAAACATACTGTTGATGTTCAATCAAAATATAATGATGTTTAGGGGTGGTTGGGGGTTCAAACCCTATTGACAAGCATAAAAAGTGATTGACCGGGTATTTCCAATTGTCCGATTCATTTCAAAATTGGCATACAGGATGATTCACACATATTAAACATACTGTTGAAGTTTCATCAAAATATAATAACGTTTAGTGGTGGTTAGGGGTTAAAAAACCTATTGACCAGCATAAAAAGTGATTGACCGGGTATTTCTAATTGTCCAATTAGTTTCAAATTTGGCTCACAGGATGATTCACACATATTCGAAATACTGTTGGAATTTCATATACAGAAAATTATGTTTGGGGGTGGTTAGGGGTTGAAAACCCTATTGACCAGCATAAAAAGTGATTGATCAGCATAAAAAGTGATTGACCTGGTATTACCAATTGTGCGATTCATTTCAAATTTGGCATACAGGATAATTTACACATATCCAACATACTTTTGAAGTTTTATCAAAATATAATGATGGTTAGGGGTGGTTAGGGGTTGAAAACCCTATTGACCAGCATAAAAAGTGATTGACCTTGTATTTCTAATTGTCCAATTCGTTTCAAATTTGGCATACAGGATGATTCACACATATTCAGCATACTGTTGAAATTTCATCAAAATATAATGATATTTAGGGGTGGTTAAGGGTTGAAAACCCTATTGACCAGCATAAAAAGTGATTGACCGGGTATTTCTAATTGTCCGATTCATTTCAAATTGGCATACAGGATGATTCACACATATTCAGCATACTGTTGAAATTTCATCAAAATATAATGATATTTAGGGGTGGTTAAGGGTTGAAAACCCTATTGACCAGCATAAAAAGTGATTGACCGGGTATTTCCAATTGTCCGATTCATTCAAATTTGGCATACAGGATAATTCACACATATTTAACATACTGTTGAATTTCATCAAAATATAATGATGTTAGGGTTGAAAACCCTATGACCAGCATAAAAAGTGATTGACCGGGTATTTCCAATTGTCAGATTCATTTCAAATTTGGCATACAG
>NW_024095632.1:0-7230 GCF_014356525.2 Nilaparvata lugens
TAGGGAGACTAGGAAAAAAGGAAAATATCTTCACTCCTCAGGGGCCCTTGAGGAGACTTAAAAAAAAAGGAGTAGGAGGCCCACGGAAAGGATAGGATGGGACGAGAAATAAATGACTATATACAACTAATATAGAATAAAAACAAGAAACAAAACAACTTGGGAACCTTTCCCACACATAAAACGAGAAACAAAAAAACTAACCACTAAAACTTATTGAAGTTCCCTTCAATAAGGCCTAATCTTCATCAATAGGGAGGAGACATACCCTATTGACAGACTGGTGAGACTTCCTTTTGCAGTCTGTACCTCCACCACTCTCACAATTCCATCCTGTTCAAGGAATATCTTCGTTATTCGAACAAGTCTCCAGTGAAGAGGGAGTAGGTTACTTTCCTTTAAGAGAGCCATACGTCCAATGTTAACATTACTATGTTTTCTGTACCATTTTGTTCGGGTTTGCAAACTAGATACATACTCCAATTGCCAACGTTTCCAGAATGAGGATACAATTCTTTTGAGTAAACTCCATCGATTTCTCAATTTCACCAATTGAATTGATTCCTCTGAGTCTTTACTCTGTGTTGCTAGTGTAATTTTTCTTGCTTCCAATTCAATCTGTATGGAATTTTCATCATCATTACCGTGGGTTTGGTGTGGCCAGCACTCCAGTGGTTTGTCTAACCAATCAGACCCATTCCACCACAGAGAATTACCAATTAATTCATTGAGAAATAGTCCTCGACTAGCACAATCAGCTGGATTACATTCGGTTGACACATATCTGAATTGCTCTGTAGACAGGTGTTCCTGTACTTGACTTACATGATTTGCCACAAACCTAGCCCAACGATGAGGTGAAGACTGAATCCAACTCACTGCCACAGTTGAATAAGTCCAAGCTGCAATATAATCTATGTTTATAATTTTTGAAAGCACTTTTTGAACTTCATACACTGATGCGTAGTACAAATGGCAAGAAATGGCGATGATGATACACCATACGACATAGTTGTTAGAGTATACTCTTTCATTTCTTCTCCCTTTTCGGATTTTGTCCATTTTATTTCAACATTATCCTGTCTATCATCATCTAACTCTTCCAAACTTCGTTTCTCCCTTTCAAAAACATCTTCTCCAATTTCCTTTTTCAGTATGGGTCTTCCCATTGGTTTGATTTCATGTGGACTATGAATCACTTTTAACTCTTTCCCTAAATTACCGTTGATCAGTAAATAACTGTTGAAGGCTATACCTTGTTTACCTGGAACTTCTTCTAAATTATCTCCCAATTCTTCTTCTCGAATCATGGTAACATTTTCTCCGACATTAGTTTCAACTTCAAGATATCCCGATATCTCCCTCGTATTTGTTTCCTTGGATGGTAATTCTACCATGTGTCTACCAGTATTCAAACGACAAACAGTTGATTTGTATATCTCCTCACAAGCCATTCCACTTTCCAATAATTTTTTTGTCCTAGGTGGCTCTTCTACGACCCAAAATCGCTTCACCAACTCTTCTGAATTAGCATTGGAATACATGCACAGATTATTTGAGATAGTAGAACTCTCCTCTGATACCTTACCCATCAGGCAGTAGCCCCATACTGTTTCTAGGGCAGATGGTGTACCCGCTGGACCAATCACCTTTCTTCCAGTCAGAATGAAGGGGAAGTATTCAGCACCCAATAAAATATCAACCTCCTCTGAGAGGAAAAATTCAGAATCTGCTAGCTCCAGTCCTTCAATATGTGCCCAGTACGCATTTTTTATCTGATTTGTAGCTGCTATTTTGTTGACTCCCGACACAGTAATTTTTAATGAAGTGGAGTTCGGTATTTCAAATTCACAGTTAGTAATTTCATCTGTCACTTCCAGTTTAGTATCAGATAATCCATAGATTGGCAAACTATGTGTTTTCTGTACCACTAAACCCAGTTTTTTCATGCATCGCCTTGTAATGAATGACTCGGTGCTTGCACTATCTAATAATACTTTGACCTTATGATAATTGCCTTGATTACCTCGAACTCCCAATTTAACAGTTGTAACAATACTAAGGAACTATTTACGTTCGAAAATACTTTCTTCGCTGAGTCAGTAACAAATGTCTGATGGCTTTGATCAGCGACGTCGTGCACGTCTACCCTGCTCATTTGTTTATTACCGGCCAATGTGTTGGTGTTTTCAACAGGCGGCTGTCTCGGCTCTAAATGGAGGAGCGAATGATGACGCGAATTACAGTGACTGCACGGCTTCCTTCTTCTACAATCTCTAATAAAGTGCCCTGCCAATAAACAGCCGATACATAGTTTCCATTCTTTTACACGTTTTAATCTATCAGATGGTTTGAGATTCAAGAACACTTCACAATTTTCCAGTTCATGAGAATTATTACATTCAATACATTTCAGCTCGCCCGATTTCGATTTAACAATCATAGCTGAAGCCTTGTAATTTCCCATAGTTGGTTTCGATTTCCCAAACTGCTTACGTGAGGAGGCTTCTGACGATGTAGATGATCCCAATAAATCAGTGGATTTAGTAGCCAGTAGTGGTGTTTTGAGAGAGCTGCCTATCCAATAGAAATCGAGGGGTGTGGCCTCCCCCCTCCACCCCCCCAGCCCCAGTCGGCCATTTTGGCCCCGCCCCCAGCCAATAGGAATCAAGGGGCGTGGCCACGCCCCCCTCCACCCCCCCTGCCCTATTCAGCCATTTTGGCCCCGCCCCCCTCCACCCCCCCAGCCCTAGTCAGCCATTTTGGCCCCGCCCCCAGCCAATAGGAAGCAAGGGGCGTGTTCAAAATGGCTTCCCCCTTCCCTAGTGTAATTTTGTCCCCCACCACCCCAACCAATAGGAAGAGGCGACGGCCATTGTAGCAGGTGACCATCTCCCCAACCAAGAGGTTCCCCTACCCAGGAAGTGCCCCCGACGGCGGCCATCTTTGTTGTAGCAGGTGTTAACTGACATCTGCCCCAGTTAACACCTGCTTAATTTGCATATTAAAAATATCCCCACATTTAAAATCTTTAAACTCTCAAACTACTACTAATCTATTTCCCAGTCATATTTTTTTCTTTTTTTTCCTGCATCACTTGGTCGCCTATCACTGAACATTCTTTTCAAAAACAACTCTTGCACCTGATCAGAATTCAAATTATGTTGTACAGCTTCACTCATGTCAAAGATGTACCTCTTTTTTACATATTGTGCAATCAAATAGTATGAAAAGTTGAACAACTGTTCATTTAAATATTTCTGAAAATCTTCACCTTTCATAATCATCTGCATAATGTCATCTTTTAGCTTTTGGTGAGAAGCTGAATTTTTTTCATCAAGTTTCTTTTGCACTCAGCCAACATAATATTGAATGTTGATTCTAGATCAACTACTTTCAAATTATAATCTTGCCTGTTAATAAAGTTAAGTTTATTTTGTGCAATTAGATTGTCTTTTAATTCTTTCAATTTAGTTTCTAGCAATCTGTATCAACATGTTTTAAACAATTGTTTTTACTTTGTTGTTCACATAATGTCTTCAATTCGTCTGATTTCTGATCAAACAACAATCTACTAACATACTTTAGCTCAATATCATCACTAATTGATTTAGACAATGTTTTCAATTGTGAATCGAAATACTGTTTTTGTTGTGCTATCTCCTTCAATATATCAGACATTGAATGCAATTTACTTTCAAACACTTTTTTAGTAATTAAATCAGACTGTAGTTTTTGGAATATACTAGTTGATATGCAAGTAATTTGCTGTCTAATATTTCCTATCTACTAAATCAGATGATTCAGTTTGCAATTTAGTGAATATATTTGTTGATATTTCAAGCAATTTACTGTCCAAGTATTCTTTGTTAACTAGCGGTGATGATTGATCAGACTGTAGTTTTTGTATTATACTAGTTGAAACTTCCTTTAATTTACTATCCAAGTATTCTCTGTTAACTAGCGACGGCGACGACAATGGATCAGACTGTAGTTTAGTGAATATATTTGATGATATTTCAAGCAATTTACTGTCCAAGTATTCTCTGTTAACTAGCGGTGACAATGGATCAGACTGAAGTTTATTGAATATATTTGATGATATTTCAAGCAATTTACTGTCCAAGTATTCTCTGTTAACTAGCGGTGACAATGGATCAGACTGAAGTTTATTGAATATATTTGATGATATTTCAAGCAATTTACTGTCCAAGTATTCTCTGTTAACTAGCGGTGACAATGGATCAGACTGAAGTTTATTGAATATATTTGATGATAATTCAAGTAGTTTACTGTCTAAATATTCTCTACTTGCTGCCACTAATGATGATGTTGCTTCTGCTGCTGCTGCTGCTGATGATTCACAACCACTGTTTAAAACTAATGGTGCTGTTGTATTAAACACATGATGTGTCCTACCAAATCGATCTATTGTACTACTCACTGCAGTGGTGGCGCTACTGCCCGACATCTCTATTCTTGTCAAGTGTTAAACACATACTAACGACTAAAAGCAACATTGCCACCTAATATAATACCACTTTCTTTCAGTTCTTCAATAATAGAAGCTATTTCAACTGAATGTGATCTATTTCCCGCCTGCTGTGATGAAAGCAGAATATCTAATCTGTCTATCAGTTCATTTGGATTATCCCAGTAGACATACTGTCGACTAGTAGATTCATTTCTTATAAAACCCATACCACTAACAGCTGCTGCCGCTGCATCATCAACCCTAGATCTTTTTCTTTTCCTACTACTACTTGATGGAAATAAGATTGAATAATTTGTGATTTATAGCCTGTATTTCTCTTTACATAACCGCGTCTATCTAAATGAGCAGCGGTGAGCTGCAATATATTACGACATTTTCTTAAATCACGTTCTGTGTACAGTTTCTGGTCAGGCTGTTTTTTAATAGAAGTTCACACAAACCAACTGTTAAACGATACTTATTATTATTGTCGATAATTAAATAACCATTGGCAATACTAATATCCTTTACACCCATATAGTATTCATTTACTTTACTATCATAACATATACCATAAGATATACAATTATTCATTTTTTCATTATGAAATTCACGTATATACTCATCAATAAAATCCACTGTTATTGTTGTTTTATTCAAAATATCACTTACATTAGATCTATTCAAACCCTCATCCACATCCATTCCTTGCCCGTATCTTTCTCCTCCTCCTCCTCCTCCTCCTCCTCCTCCTCCTCCTCTCCTCCTCCTCCTCCTCATTGTCCTCTGATTCTTCTTTAAGTCTGCTGCTACTAGTGTGTGCATGTGTACAAGTGTATCTTTCAATTGTTTTAGTGGATTGATAATTGGTTCTAATGATTTTTGTCTAATCGAATCATTTTCCTAATCATACTAGTTAATGATCTATGTTTATTAACAATTGACTTACGCAAACCTTTTATCCTGTCAATTACTTTACTAGTATGACGATGATGATCACGTTGCACTAGTCCTCGTCTTCGTCCTCGGCGCCCTCCTCTTTGTTTTTTTCTTTTTAATTTAATTTTACGCATATTGCTAGTAGTAGTAGAACGATAATTAGTTCTTTCACCTACACTGGCTCAACAACAAATGATGAGAATTGTCACATGTCAATTGGTGCTATACACACTTGGATCAATATACTTACCAAGACAATTACGATATTTACCAGCATCTGGTTTACACTCAGTGAAAATTGAAATAAAACTATGATTTCCGCCGCTTTGCCATACATGTGAACATAGATTTCTGAATGCAACAAATGTCATATCAGTTCCAACAAAATCTCTAAATATTAGTTTTAAATTGTGCATATCCATTTTAAAAATAATCAGCATATTTGCATTGTCTCTGATATGATGTTTTGAAATTGCGCCATAGCTTTGAATTAAGTACACACAATCTATGCCTTTGTGTCTGCCCATTGTGAAAAAATTACGTATTTGCGGCACACGTGTAACATTCAAATCGTCAAAAATTATCAGTGAATGAGTGTCGATATCATTCGGTTGCGGTATACATTCAATATTGTCAGATTTATAGTAGTTTACACACTTGAGTTTTGAAAAAACAACATCCAATAGTTTATATTTTTCCTGATACAAAGACTTACTGAACAAGTATAGGTTTTTGAATTTTAATCCATTTTTATCGAATATTAAATTCAGCAGTACATTTGTCTTTCCACAATTTGATGCACCGCAAATTAGAATTCTAGCTGAACTTGGCAAAAACTCACCATGCTTTTTTCTATCTAGACAATTTTTGCCCACTTGTTTTGTATCTACAATTAGATTATCAAAGTTAACTATTGCTATTGACTCTTTTGCTGTCGTCATAATAATAACTCTTGCTGCGCGCGCTTGCTGTTTACACATGCGTGTCTACAGTTCAACTATGCTGTTAACATCGCTACATCCGATGTGTGTGTGTGTGTGTGTGTGTGTGTGTGTGTGTGTGTGTATACTACAAGCGGTTTATGAATGAAGAAAACACGCACATACAATGTTCACAGTTTATTAAAAATACTAGATACATACAAATTTAGCAGCAGCAGCAGCTAAAACAAGTATATCTTACAAAGTTGACAATACATAAAAAGTTGAAAATACATACATTAGTTGACAGCTGCATACATAAAAGGTGAAAATATACATACAAAGTTGACAGCAGCTGCAGTAAGGTAAGTGGCGACAAATCTAGTGATAACACATAGACAAAGTTGACAGTGTTAATATTATAAAAAATTGTAAATTATTACAAAGCGTGTGTCTTTCACATAATACAGTATAGCACCAGCGTCACACGCATTAATTAAGATTAGCCATTGACATGCAATAATCTAAAATATAAATTAATATCTTTTCTTTCTTCTTATCATCATCATCATCATCAACATCGGCTACATTAAAGTCTATTGATTTAATTTGCGAGTAAAGTATGTTTAGTTGCATAGAAAATTGAGCACAAATACAAGTATCTACTACATCAAATACGCTGCTTGCATCTTTTAAATTTTCATATGAACATATACTTAAATGAAACCTACTATCATCATCATCATCATCATCATCAACAACAACAACAACATCGCTGAAAAATGTTTTTTTACATAAGCCAACTAGAAAGCATTTTTCAATATCAACACGTTTTACACACATCGCTTTAAGCGTACACAAAAGATCAATTAATCTTTTAATAATACTACATGCATC